>NC_132921.1:5087500-5220000 GCF_047675955.1 Chlorocebus sabaeus
AGATGAGATTTGGATGGGGATGTGGTCAAACCGTATCATTCCACCCCTGGCCCCTCCCAAATCTCATGTCTTCACATTTTAAAACACAATCATGCTTTTCCAACAGTCCC
Source organism: Chlorocebus sabaeus (assembly GCF_047675955.1). Lineage (NCBI taxonomy): Eukaryota > Metazoa > Chordata > Mammalia > Primates > Cercopithecidae > Chlorocebus > Chlorocebus sabaeus. The sequence continues at coordinate 5,087,611 of NC_132921.1, forward strand.
CCAAAGTCTTAGTTCATTCCAGCATAAACCCCAAAGTCCAAGTCCAAAGTCTCATCTGAGACAAGCCATGTCACTTCTGCCTATGAGCCTGTAAAATCAAAAGTAAGTTATTTACTTCCTAGATACAATGGGAGTAAAGACACTGGGTAAATACAGTCCTTCCAGATGGGAGAAATTGGCCAAAACAATACAATGGGGGTAGAGGCATTGGGTAAACACAGCCTTTCCAAATGGAAGAAATTAGTCAAAGCAAAGGGGCTACAGGCCCCATACAGATCCAAAATCCAGTGGAGCCATCAAATCTTAAAGGTCCAAAATGATCTCCTTTGACTCCATGTCTCACATTCAGGTCATGCTGATATAAGAGGTGGCTTCCCATGGTCCTAGGCAGCTCTGACCCTGTAGCTTTGCAGGGAACAGCCCCCGACCTGGCTGCATTGAGTGTCTATGGCTTTTTCAGGTATATGATGCAAGCTATCAGCAGATCTACCATTCTGGGGTCTGGAGGACAGTGGCCCTCTTCTCACAACTCCACTAGACAGTGCCCCAGTGGGGACTCTTTGTGGGGGCTCTGGCCCCACATTTCCCTTACACACTACCCTTCCACAGGTTCTCCATGAGGGCTCCACCGTTGCAACAAACTTCTGCCTGGACATCCAGGTGTTTCATTACGTCCTCTGAAATCTAGGCAGAGGTTCCCAAACCTCAACTCTTGACTTCTGTACACCTGCAGGCTCAACACCATGTAGAAGCTGCCAAGGCTTGGGGTTGCACCTTCTGAAGCCATGACCTGAGCTGTACCTTTTAGCCATGGCTGGAGTGGCTAGGACATAGGGCACCAAGTCCTAGGCTTCACACAGCAGAGGAACCCTGGGCCCGGCCCATGTAGCCATTTTTTACTCACAGACCTCTGGACCTGTGATGGGTGGGGCTTCCACAAAGGTCTCTGACATGCTCTGGAGACATCTTCCCCATTGTCTTGGTGATTAACATTCAGTGCCTTGTTACTTACGCAAATTCTTCAGCAGGCTTGAATTTCTCTCCAGAAAATTGGTTCTTCTTTTCTAATGCATCATTAGGCTACAAATTTTCTAAATTTTTATGCTCTGCTTCCTCTTGAATGCTTTCCCGCTTAGAAATTTCTTCCACAAAATACCCTAAATCATCCCTCTAAAGTTCAAAGTTCCACAGATCTCTAGGGCAGGAGCAAAATGCTGCCAGTCTCTTTGCTAAAGCACAAGAGCCACCTTTGCTCCAGTCCCCAAGTTCTTCATCTACATCTGAGACCACCTCAGCCTGGACTTCATTGTCCATATTACTATCAGCATTTTGGTCAAAGTCATTCAACAAGTCTTTAGGAAGTTGCAAACTTTTCCACATCTTTCTGTCTTCTGAGCCCTCCAAGTCTCTAGGACGTCTCAAACTTTCCCACATTTTCCTGTCTTCTTTTGAGCCTGCTAAATTGTTCCAACCTCTTCCTGTTACCTAGTTCCAAAGTCGCTTCCACATTTTCAGGTATCCTTACAGCAGCAACCTACTCTCTGTGGTACCAATTTACTGCATTCATTTGTTCTCATGCTGCTATGAAGAAATATCTGAGACTGGGTAATTTATAAAGGAAAGAGGTTTAATTGACTCACAGTTCTGCAGGGCTGGGGAGGTCTCAGGAAACTTACAGTCATGGTGGAAGAGGAAGCAAACACTTTCTTCTTCACATGGCAGCAGCAAGGAGAAGTGCAGAGTGGAGGGTTGGAAAAGCCCCTTATAATACCATCAGATCTCGTGAGAACTCACTCACTATCACAAGAACAGCATGGAGGTAACCACCTTCATGATTCGATCACCTCTCTCCAGAGGTAATCGTTCCACAATACCTGGGACTATGGGAACTACAATTCAAGATGAAATTTGGGTGGGGACACAACCAAACCATATCAGTATGCATAAACGACAATACTCTGAATGTCACTGGTCACTGCCGATGTGCCCTCTGCTTTGGAGAGTGCCACCTTGCCCTCACCTACCTCATGGACCATATGAATCTGCTGGGACTTCCATTACAAAGTACCACAGACTGGGTGGCATGAACAACAGAGAGGGATTTTTTCACAGCTCTGGAGTGTGGGAAGTCCAAGATGCCAGCAGCTTCCGTGGCTGGTTAGGGCTCTCTTTCTCATTTGCAGATGGCCACTTTCTCTCTGTGTCCTCATTTAATGGAAAAAGAGACCTCTGGTTTCTTTTTTTTCATTGTAAGGGCACTAATTCCATCCTAATAATCCCAACCTCCTGATATCATCTACACCTAATTACCTCCCAGAGGCCCCCCTCCAACTACCAACATATTGAGGGTTAGAGCTACAACATGTAAACTTGGGGGTGACATAAATGTAAGTCCATAACAGGGGGCATGGGAGACACACGATCAATCATCTAAGACTCCAAAAGAACAAGACACCAGCATCAACCTAGCTAGTAATGCTTATAAAACTTTCTTTTTAAGAAAGATACACACACACGCATGCACACACACACAATCTTCTCACACTCCAGTAAATCGCTGAGCCTACCAAGCATGCTACCTCCACCCTCACTGTGAGGTTCACTGGATAAAGGGTTCCACCAGTCAGCTGGAAGAGTGTTCCTCTCACATGACCTTGCTCACCACAGGTGCTGGCAGATTTTAGGAAATGCATGGAGTTTCCTTTCCTCATCTATGAAATGTCCAGTACCCACATTGAGGGTGGGTATCAAATAGCATATTTTATTTTAAAAATAACATATTTTAATAAAATAGCTGTATTTTATAAAGCAAAAAAAAAAAAAAAAAATAGAGAAAGAAGACTACCAGTCTCTACATTTTTACAAATCTCCTCAACGTCAGTATGTAAATGTCCAGATACCTCATCCTAGAGCTGCAGTGGTGGAGGACAGATGAGCGGCTCTCCCAAAGGAGCTTCCTCAGTGTCCTTCAGTAATCTGCTTTTGTGATGAACATGTGCACTTATGAATTCTTCACATGACGAGTTATTCAAATATCTCATCGTTCACTTTAATCCTGTTCCCTTTCATTGGTTGCTCCAGATAGATGAGGAAGTTGGCCTAACCCTACTATGTACTTTAACAGATAAACAACCAAGACCAGAAGGCATTAAGAAAGGGCCACACAGGCCTTGTCCACGTCTGCGTTTCTTGTGGGGCCCTTACAAGATGAAATGATGCTGGGTGATCACAGGGCTGTCCACACACATGCTTCCCGTCTGAGCACTAGGGCTGGCTGGGTATCTCACTGCCTGGTGAAAGCCTTGTTCGCTCCTTACAAAGCTTCCCACAGCTTCTGTGAACCCTGCTGTTTCCAGAAGGATAGTGCATTACTGGACCATCATCTGTTTTCCCAAGAGGCACTTTAGAGCCCTGGGTGTGATGCCCATTCATGTGATTTGATGTTTTTCTACCATTTTTGACTTGGGTGAACTACAAATAAACGGCATTTAGAAGCACAGCACTGAATATTCTGGAAGATTAAAGAGTTCACACATGGCCAGCATTTGGAGTCTTAAATCATTCTAGTCTTAAGTGTTCCTTTTACTTTTGGGGAGGAGGGTGTGCAAGGGGTTTGGGAGAGTGAACACCATGGATGGATTATCTCATTTTATTTATCCTGACTCTTCGTCTATCAAACCATGCAATTAAAAATAGTACAAATGGAGCCTCCTTCAATCAAAACAAAGCATGAATCATGTTAGAGGATTTACTGGCCAGGCTTTCTGGATAGAGCTTTCCAGATCTTTCTGAAGACAAAGTGGCGAGTCAATTTGTAGGGAGACAGCAAGGTGTGGACTTCTGTCTCCTCCCGCTCCTCCCCCTGCCTCTGTTGCTTCCCCTCCCTCGCCCAGCACATTCTTTTCAATACACTTATAACGAAATCAGAGACAATGTGTAATTATACAGAAGAAAAATCTGTCAGAGGATAGCTGAAGTTGCTTAAATTTTGCTGATTTACAAAGATAAGAGATTTTCCCCCCACTGAAAAAAAAATACCTTTTTGCATGTGTAATGGCAAACAACCTCCTGCAAAGTCAACTCCTTTTCTGAAAGTCATTGCTAGTTTTATAATTTCTGAGTCATTAGATAACAGATAGAACTCCACACTGAGTGGTTTCAAATGTTTATGGTCTGCAATTCATTCTTAATGAGCTCCCTCCATGTCTTTATTCTTCTCCGCACCCTCCTGCTGGGAAGTGTCTTACTCTGCCTTGCCTTTTGTTAATGATTCCACAATCATTTCAGAGCCATTTCTCCTGCCTTATGTAATTCTGACACTGCGGAAGAGCCCAGCTCACTGCCTCGCAGTTGGAAATCTAACCTTTAATGTATTAATTTCTCTTGCTCAAAACAATTTAACCTCTGTCTTGGTTTTGTGATTGCTAAGTGTTCCAATTAAATGCCTCTTTCATTTTTTGTCCTGGAGGGCTTGATCCTACCCAAATTATGTAGCACACACCCCACCTCGCCACGAGGAGCACGCTGGGGCCCCTCGCGTGCCCACCATCCATCCATTATCTCTCTCATGAGTGCCTGTCACATTTTCAAAACACCTCCTTCTCCAAAAAGATTAATTAAAGTAGTTTTAAATGAGGCAGCATTGTCTGTGGAGGAGAGACGAATCATCCTAGCCCAGAAGAGAGAGGCGTCCAGGAGGAGAAAATATTCCTCTCCCGCCCCCACTTCTGAATCGATGTGATCAACAGGAGCCGGTGAGCAAAGGGTCACTCTGCCGTGGACTGGCTGTGTCAGGATACAGCCCCTGCCAGCCCGAGTGAGGTGGGGAAATTAATCACAGCCACAAAAAGGCTCTGGACACTTGCCTTTTGAATTCTACCACCTGCTTCCAGGCAAAACAGGTCCAGTAAGAGGGGAGATTTGCTGAAGGATTCCCACACATGGACGTGGGGCACCCAAGTCCTTGACAGTCAGCCCAGGCACATAAAAGCAACTGGGAATAAAATCAAGCAGCCAACACGCAGCCCATCACACAGGAGGCTCACCGCTGCTCCTGCTGGGGGGCACCCCCCTGCGGTCAATGCCTGGGAGCAAGGAGCCCCCTCCTCTGAAGGGCCTCACTTCAAATTGCCCATTGTCTTGGTACCAATGAGTCTATAGTCTCCTGCGGTTCTTTCAGAAGCTTAGAAAGGGTGACAATTTGGAGCTGGGGTTGGGGGCCTTATCAACCTCTGGTCCAACTCAAGAGTGTGCCTATAGGAACAGCTCAAATTCATTTTGATGAAAACTATTTGCAATTAAGCATTCTATGGCTTTAGAAGAGCTTCTCCAAGGCAGTCCATGATTGGAGACAAATATCTCTAGGAGGGCCACGTAGCTAGGGCACGCCCACCTCAAATTTGCATTCAAACCGTTGTTTACACATCCATTAATGCCATCCCATCCACATGCCTGTGGTCAGTCCAGCAGCAAACCAGGGGGTATGGGTTGGTGGGGGACTGAGACAGTCAGGCAGATTTGCCTGTCTCCTTCCTTTGGGAGCCAACAAATGGATGGTTTTGGTAAAAACAGAAATGCCATACACAGAAGGTGCCGTAACAACCATAGGTCAGCTAACTCATCATTAGAAAAAATTTACACAAATCAGCAGGGTATGTTGACTCATGCCTATAATCCCAGCACTTTGGGAGGCCAAGGCAGGTGGATTACCTGAGGTCAGGAGTTTGAGACCAGGCTAGTCAACATGGCAAAACCCCATCTCTACTAAAAATGAAAAAAAAAAAAAAAATAGCTGGGCGTGGTAGTGGACACCTGTAATCCCAACTACTTGGGAGGCTGAGGCAGGAGAATTGCTTGAATCCAGGAGGCGGAGATGGCAGTGAGCCAAGATTGCACCACTGCACCCCAGCCTGGGCAACGGAGCAAGACTCTGTCTCAAAAAGAATTACCCAGCCTCAGGGATTTCTTCATAGCAGTGCAAACAGAGCAGGACTGGGAGGGAGAGGCCGATCATCACTGGAGCTGGGGGGCAGGTAGCTGGGATTGAGTGTACCGTTCTCTCTACTCTTATATATGTGTGTGTGTGTGTGTGTGTATATATATATATATATATATATATATTTTGTTTTTGTTTTTTCAGCTGTAATCTCTCTCTGTCACCCAGGCTGGAGTGCAGTGGTACATTCTCAGCTCACTGCAACCTCCACTTCCCGGGTTCAAGCAATTCTCATGCCTAATCTCCCAAGTAGCTGGGATTACAGGTGTGCACTACCATGCCCAGCTAATTTTTTATATATATATATATATATATATATTTTTTTTTTTTAGTGGAGACGGGTTTTCACCATGTTGGCCAGGCTGGTCTCGAACTCCCGACCTCAAATGATCTGCTGGCCTCAGTCTCCGAAAGCGCTGGGATTACAGGCACGAGCCACCGTGTCCGGCCATCTTACACATATTTAAATGTTCTATAAACATTTTTATAAATGGCTGAGCGTGGTCCCTCCTGAGCTTGAGCCTCTCTGTGGCCATCTCTGTCTTGCTGTGAAGAACCCAAAGCCCCTCGCTGAGCTGTACAGGTCAGCATCGCAAGGAGGACTCATTATCCCACCATTAAGACTTTCCTTTTCCAGACAAGGAGCCCCAGGCATTGTCCCGGGACTCTCAGACATAGATGAGTCAATGCACACGTGGCTCTTGCTTCCTGGGTCTCATCTTTCCAAGGAGGCTGGAAATGGAACCTACAGCCCCCTGCCTGGAGTCTCTTCAACAGATACATTTGCTGGGGTCACGAGGGGTCATAGGAGGTCCTATAAAAAGAAATCACCGCAGCAGGTTGAGTTTTCACCTATCCTATCTAACATACTGCAGCACCTTTTCTGCTTGATTAAAAAAGCCTTGCTTTCTTTATTACAAACCCATAGATGCTTATTGCAAAAAATTAAAAAACACAAACAGGACAAAACAGGAAAGAATAAAACTCACCGTAATTTCACCCCATATTGTTTAAAAATGAGAACAATTATATACAGATTTCCCACTAAATAATTCTCAGGTTAAAAAAAAAATCCCTCCATGTTTCTCAGAATTGGGTTAAAATGAGTTTGAAAATCTTAGCACCTCTCCTACTTGCAAAGAAATTTAAAAGGGAACTGGGACCATTTTGTTTTATTTATCTTTTTTTTAGAGTTCTCTTATTTTAAAAGCAAATGAAAATATATTTCGGGTTGCATGAGAATTTCTGAATGCTGGAATGAAGCAGATGCCTCTTCTCAAGGTTTCCATGACATGCCAGCCGGTGGTGCCATCCTAGGGGCCAGGTGGGGAGATTAGGAATGAAAATCAAGTCCTTATTTGTTATTTGTTATATGGCTCTGAAGAAGCTGCCTGACCTGTCTCCATCTCAGTTTCCCAGCATCCCCTTTGCTGGGCATGGTAATGACTAATCACAGTAGCAAAATTGCAATGTGGCAGATACTGCATAAATAAAGACTGAATTATAAATCTTTTGTAATGATTACTTGGCTAAGAGCTGCCCTCTGAAAATCATAAGCAGTCTTTCTAGTAATCCCTACCAGTGCCTTTCTCATATACACATGTTTTGGAAGCTAAAACAATTGTGATTTTTCCCCAGTAGGCTGGAACAATCAGACCTAGTTCTGAGTCTCTCATTTAGGCAATATTTTTGTCCCTTGTTAATATCCACTTTGCTGTATAAATAGTAATCAGTTTATTTTTTCCCTTCCTGGGGGGAGAAGCAGAGACGCTTGACCTTAAACCAAATTAAAGAAGAAACCTTTTCTTTCTTAGAAATAAGTCTTCCAGGTAACAATTATTTGCCTTATGTTTGAAACTCAGGGTCAGAGCCTCAACTGATGCTATACTCAACCAGGTAATCCGGGAAAGACTGCTTTCTCTTTGGCAACCCTTGACTTGCACTATTTTTTTTTTTTTTTTTTTTGTCTTTTCTCCAACAGGTTCACAATTAGAGACATTTACACTGTTGCAAAACCTTCTTGACAATAATTTAAAATGCTTGACAGTGGAAGACAGAGATGTGTGAGTGAGGAAGAGTCTGGGAGGGGAACACAAAGGAGCAAAAATGACTTTCGGGGTTGAGTGTAAGTAGATACTGCACTCTCCACTTTTGACAATCACCTGATGCTTTGCATTTTGGCCTTTGGTATTGCGTTTCCTAGAGCCATTTTTATTGACATAAGGAAGCTGCAGCCCCACCTGTGCTGGGGGACGGGGTGACTGTAGACCTCCACATGCATCCTAAGTCATCTCCCGTGGTGGTTACTGCTCCTCCATGTCACAGCTGCACGCCCTGGGCAAGAAAATGAATGGTGGCAAACTCATTGGTCAGGCTGTAATGTTATGCTCTTGCAGAGGATAACTGAGATGTATCTTCAGACCCAAAGGTAGAGGTTGGAGTGAGCTGGGAATGAAGGCAAAACCTCTCTGAGTTCAGGTATCCTTCCTCGTAGCCTGTGCCTCCCTCATCCCACCCTTGTTTAAAAGAAATACGACCCCCAACTAGATTCCAGACAACTGAATAGGATTTCCATCTTGGCATGGACAGAGCACTCAGGCCTGCAGATTCCTGAGCTCCAAGGATGGGAAGGCAGGGAGCCTGGGGAGGACTGGAGGCGGCTGGGGCCAGGACTTGGTCTCCTCGCAGCCTTCCCAGCCTTAGGGCCTCATTGGACTCTCCTTCACCCAGTGCAGGAGCACCCACCTCGGACCCTGGTTTCTTCCATTCAAAGGCAGACTCCAAACTCAGGCTGGGCACAGCGGCTCGTGCCTGTAATCCCAGCACTTTGGGAGGCTGAGGTAGGCAGATCACTTGAAGTCAGGAGTTCAAGACCAGCTTGGGCAACATGGTGAAAGCCCGTCTCTACTAAAAATACTAAAAATTAGCTGGGTGTGGTGGTGCATGCCTGTGATCTCAGCTACTTGGGAGACTGAAGCACGAGAATTGCTTGAGCCTGGGAGGTGGAGGTTGCAGTGAGCCAAGATCATGCCACTGCTCTCCAGCCTGAGCCACAAAGCGAGACTCTGTCACAAAACAAAACAAAACAAAACAAAACAAAACAAAAAACACAACGCAAACTCAGGGCAGCATCAGAGGCCAGCAGTGCAGACCACTAGCACCCCTCAGCCTCTGCTCTCTGCTCTGCAGCGCCTCTCCTGCTTCCGTAAGAACCGGATGTCAGTGTCTCCCAGGGACACCTTGCCCCAGTCTTGCTTTTATGTCTTCACGATTGGCATGATTGATTCTGCTCTCTCTGAGGGTTGTTTATGTGTGGCAACATGGAATAAAACAAGATGGGACGTTGTTTTCTCCTCTATCTCAGATCATGTGAACATAAGCAACTCTACCTGTAATTCTCAGAGGAAATCTTTGCTTTAGAATGTATGCACGAATCAGCTTTCTGCTCAATTGAAACTTGAAAGGGTGGATCTCAAAGAAGATACATAAAAAAAGAGAGAGGAAACTGTTCATGTTGCTCTGTTGTTATTATTTTAAAAGCTCTTGATGCATAACCTCTTTAAAATTGTGTTTATTTTATGTTGATATGTAATATTTATTTTATTTGTATTTATGTGAATATTTATATAGCTATAATAAAATTATATCGATTTATACTTTATTTTTACATCGTTCTCATCAATAGCCAGGGTCATACTATATCACTAAAACAACCAATATTCAAACATTATCCCTTCTGAATGATAGTTTTGCTCACTAGAAATTCACACAATCCTCTTGCCTATGTCCTGGTGTCACCAGAAAGGCCACCAGACACAACCATTGAAACTGAGCCCTCTGGACAACTGCTGTGACCATTTCAGCCAAGTGACTGCTCTTAGCCCATTCTGGGAAGCAGCACAGGACAGCCCTCCCCCAGCCCAGCTCTCCGGAATGTCTTGCAAAAGGCAAAAGGACAGCGGAGGTCATGTCACCATTCAGCAGTGCTTTGAGGTGGAGTCTGTCCTTGGGATCTTGAATGAACCAAAACAAATTTGGGGTCAACTCAGGGGCATTCTGGGGACACCCGCACAGTGGCTACTGGGCCAGACACACTACGCCTGTGTCTCCTGGTCTGTGCGTAGCAGCTTGAGCGGATACAAGAGAGCTGGAGAAAAGTTAGGGCCGAAATAATAAAGAATAATTAGAAATTCTTGCCTCATGTAGCCACAGTTTTAGCATCTAATAATTATTGTTGCAAATGCAAATACTAGTCCCTGGGACTCCTTATGCATTTGAATCAATCTCTTAAAAACAATTGCTGCTCCAGATGAAAAACAATTTCTCAACAGCTGGAGAACATTTGCAGAAGGCAACTTTTAAAGAACAGAGAGAGGGAGAAAGACGGAGATAGACACAAAAGTAATCGTCAGCCTCCCTTGTCTAAAGAAGTCTGAAGTCTTCAGATGGTGCGTTATTAATTACTATACCTACAGCTATGCTCACTGCTAAGCCACAGTTAGACTAGCAAGGTAAGGCAGAATAGCATTTTGTGTTGTCAGCACTGTTAATCAAAAATTACCCTGCCTTTTACTTTATTCAAAAACAGAGCTTTTTTTTTTTAAGAGTATCTTGTTACTGAGTTTTAAGGATAAAAAAATTGGAGGTTAGGATATCAAGGAGGTGCTCTTGGAAGACAACTATATCTTGAATATAATATTTAGCATGGGCAAGCAAGGAAGACCTTTTTTCATTGTGCTGAATTGAAACATTCATTAGGCAGGATTATGGAGGAGAATGGGAAAAGGCAAAGGGAAGAAGGGGAGGGAGAGGGTGGAAGCACTAAGTCTTTCATTTGTGTATTTAGTTTGAAACTATGAATGTTTTGTGCCCAAAGTGCATACATGAATTATAACCAAGTCCTGACATTTTAGATTATATACCCATGGCTTATATTCTAATCTGTTTTATTTTGGCACAATTATTTAGATGCAAGTTTAATATGAAATATTGATTGGTAATGAGATCTTCATAATGATAGTAATAATAGCTAGCACTTCGTAGCACACACCACACACCAGACATTGTTTTCCATGCTTTGACTCATTTAATCCTCATAAACCTGAAGAGGTGAGTATTATTATTATACCCATTTTACAGATGAGGACACTGAAGTACCCACAGTTTACACAACCTGCTCAAGGTTACGAGGCTGGTAAATGGTCAGTGTTCTTCAACCTGGACTTGCGACTGTAGTAATTGTGCTCTGCAATCCATGAAAATAGGCTGCCTATATTAAATTATCCTCAAATGTACCGTGTTCCTGGTTGAAACAGTAACGAACGAGTGGAAGGCACACACCCCAAAGACATAATCCCCAGGGATGCAGAAATGCTCAGAGCAGAGGGCAAGCTGGCAAGTGGCCACATCTACCTGTGACTAGCTAAGTGGACCTACAGATGGTGTGACTTAGTTTTACCCTCACAAAATGAGCAAGTGGCTTATGAAGAGATTTGTACAAAGAGTCCGGGACTTGAAGATGGTACTAATAATGCCCAGACTAGCAACAAGAAAAGCAGCCATGGTCCCGCTCTGTTCAGCCAAATCAATAAACAAAAACAAGGAAAATCTAACCCATCCTCCACTGTTAAAGATAGATCCCACCTTGAGCTCATCTTACATATGAAGATATTAGTTAATGGTAGTAGGAAGCCATTAGAACTAACAAGACGTTTTGCAACTAAGCATCCACAACACGAACGCAAACCTCTATAGACTGCAAGCAAAAACATTTTTGTACAATTAGTAAATAAATACCTTAAAATTTTTGTCACTCATATATGGTCCTTTAATTTCTATGTCATGTATGTCTCACAACGCATTTAAATTATTAGCTTGTATACCTACTTTATGAAAGAGTAAACATGCATAGGAGAGAGAAGTGCTCAAAAATCTTTCACTGATAGGATTATGCAATCAAAAAAGTTTGGAATCAAGCACACTGCTAGAGTTTAGTCCACCCCGTGGGGCCACTCTCAGGTAACCATGGTAACGTTAATCCGTGGCCAACTGTCTGGCAAAAGCTTAGCAACTCAACAGGGAGACAGGGAGGAGAAGGTGGACAGAGCCGGGCAGACCCGTGTCCACCCCGAGTGCACCCTGGCTCCTCACATCATCACAGGGCTGGCCTTGAGCATCTGGAGGCATCAGGTCCTCAGGTGGGGTGGCTGTCACTCCACGTCGGTGGAATGCTTTGTAGCTAAAGAAATACGCATAATTATCACCATGAGTTGATCCTACTAATGTATCAAAAGCTAAACGAGGGACTAATAAATTGTCTGAGGTCACAGAATTTTCAACATGTAATCTTCAAAACCAAATTTACAAAGCAAGTTCTCATACTTTCAAAACTACCAAGAAAAAAAAAAGGGTTATTTTATGAGCAAATGAAGTCCCAGAAATGTAACAGAATTTCATGTCAGAACAAAATGATGTTCAGAAACTGAGAAGCATATATTTGGATAATATTCTATGTAGAGAAAATATGAAAAGAGGATTCAAGAAGAAACTTGAAACGGCCACACACATACAATATACGATATTCGCCCACGTGCATTTTTCTTTCGAAAATGCATGATTTTGCATGGTTGATATTTTTCTTTCGCTTTATTCATAATGAGATGTGTAAAGTAGCAGAATTTCCAAGTTATCACTGCAAAGACCTTGAATCATACTTCATGTCTCTCAAAAATTCGGTCAGGTGGATGTTTCCTACTAAGGATTTAAAGCTATTTCACTGGCTATGCATTTTGCATTTTATAAATCATTAACACGAACAAAGTAAGAATCAAAACAGAAATACCCATTTCATAAGTGTGAAGACAGTTAACCTTTAAACAGATGGGTAGTCCCAGACAGCTCTGGAAAATTAATAGAGCTTAAACCTAAGGTCTCAGAGCTGCAGAATACATCTTTGGAGACCATGTTTTTGAGATCATCATAAATCAACTTTTTCCTCATCAGTCCCTCCTTCGTACCCAGGCTCCTACAATTGCCAGGTTATGAATATGTATATCAGGACACATCAACGGATCCAGTGCTCCGGTCTCAAAGGTTCTGACTGTGTGTTCCCTCCGCCGTCCATCCTCCCAGTTCATGAGTCTGGAAAGCCTCACCGTGGTGGGCCTGCAGCCTGGCGTGGCAGTGGCACTGGGAGACGCCACTCCACATTCCAGCTCAGAGCCTGAGCACCCTTCACGCCTGACTCCCTTGGAGGGACGCATCTCCATTTTTTATTTGTAAACCTTTGCCTACTAAATCAGCGGTGTTACGGGGGATTGTTTTGTTGTGAAAGCACTGCGTTTTTCCATGGCCAAGTCAGTTCAGATCTTAAAAGAGGCACAGCGAGCGATGGGCAAGGCTCCAAGCCGGGAGAACTGGAGGGATGAGGTTGTTGTCTCCCAGGAGATGGCTGCCTAAGCACTCACAAAAGACGTGGCTGGGACGCCTGCAGAAAATTATACACACAAAAAGGAAGAAAATGACTAGCCAATGTTATCAACGTTATCATTTTCAACTATTTAAGTAGGTGTTTGAAGGCATTTTTTTAAGATTTGGGTGAAATTCTAAATGTGGCCACAAACCCTATAAGAATGTGGATGTAAATGGAATTAAAGCCAAAAGTTTGACCTTACTGAGCTGCCAGCCTCAGCTAGGCCAGTCCAGGGAGATTCTTTCATTGGCAACCGAGAAGACATTGGCCGTGGGAGTAATGTGGAATGGGATCAGGTCATGTCTGGCCTTGAGACCTCCAGTGCCACTGCTCAGTGGGTGGTTGCAGAGCCAGCACACGGCTCTCTCTGCACAAACATTAAGCCAATCGGTGATGCTCTTGTGTAGAGAAACTTCACATTCTTTCCCCCAACATGTTGAAAGGATGAAAGGCACAACGGAATACGGTCTCGGTGTAGAGTCAAACCTGGAGATGAATAATCCCGCCAAGGACAACAAACAGCACTTTGTTCTTTCAACACAAGCCCCACCCGAGAACATTTTGTCACTTCCACTGAACAGGAGCCCTGGAAAGTTCATAATGGACACATTCGCAGCTACTTACTGTTAGAAAAGTTAATTGAGCAGCATTGTCGCAAATGTCAGGAAATTCAACAAGCCTGAAGAATTCAATACAGATATGAGCAGAACACGGATGACAGAGACCCAGGGGCACAGGTCATGACAGCCCAGGTTGTCTATGCACGGAACACAGCCGTGATAGGGCTACACCCAGAGGGACAGGCTCAGGCTTCCAGGTAGTGAGACCCACTTCTAGGGAGTGTTCGGCAGCACGTTACACACATGCCATGAAGCTGTGGCCCTGTATCTTCTATATTATTTTTATAGATACATCATTATTGAAGGGAGGCCGTTCCATTCTTTATGGACTGGGGCGTCCATCTGCTTCTCTCCTCCCTGTTCTGTGGGCAGTTCCCATCTTCCCGCGGCCCTGTTTGGAAAGAAAGGAACCGCAAGCTGTTTTACGAGGTGGGGAGGGCAGACGGGTCCGCTCACAGGGACAGGTACGGCGCTCCTGGAGCGGGATACAGTCCGTCGAGGGCCACTTCCTGATGCAGACACTGGGCTCGGAATGTGTGTTACATCCCCAGGAGTTCTGCATCATAAAAATCATAAAGAGTAACGTCCCATGTCTGGAAACAGAAACGATTCCTACGAGAATTTATGCGCTCAATGTAATTAATCTGCATGTTTGGGACATCTCATCACAGGCCTGTCTTCTTTGGCTAATTATTAAAGCCTGATTCAATGGATCTGCTCAGTTATAGTCCCAGATAAACAGCCTTTCTCCCCACCCACCCCCGAATTCTTTAACTTAAGGGTTTAGCAAATTCACCTGACAAAGAGTTAGGTTTCAATGCTGACCCTCATAATGTGATCTTTTCTCTTCCTGTTTTGTTTTCTTCCTTCTTAAAGAGATAGTCACCAGAGGCAATTTCACTTTCTGTAGCCACAAGATTCAACAAGGCCTCGGCTGATCGCCCTTCAGTCCATCAGCGTTTCCCACCACATGGGAGAAACTTGACCACGTTCATTGTAGAAATCCGTCTAACCAAGAGAGTTGTATGTAACAAGTATTTTCAGGCTTACTCTGTTTCCCAAACCTTTTATAATAGAAATTTTCACTATCACCTCCCTGGGCAAAAAAGTACAAAATCTGCATGTTTGTGTTTTAACTGCTAATAGATGCCACTTTGGCTTCTGACATGCCAGGGACCATGACTATCGCTGATGGTCACGGGACCACCTGTGTGTTTGAGCTGAGTGTTAAGAGTGTTTACAAGAAAAGGCCACTCTCAGGGGAATCTGGTGTCAGTTACACAGTTTATAAATTAACAAGAAATGGAGGCTGATCTGAATGGGACTGATCTAGACTCTTTGGGAATTTTGTGCACTCAATAAAGATCTAAAGATACTGCAGACACCATTCACCAGCGTTGCTTCACCCAGACTTTACACAAAAGACCCAGCAGAGGTATCAGATAGACTTTCATCCTGCCCTAGCTTGAGTGTCCCAAAGACAAAGCGATGTCTTTAGTAATTACAACACTGTTGCTCATTGTTTATTTTCCTCTTATGAGGCCATAAGGCCCAGCAGCACCTTAGAGCATCAAATGTTCACTCGTGGCTGCTCCTCAGACAGGCATGGTGAGAAGAGCCCGGGGCGACCTCAAGTTTCCAACCTTAGCAGAGAGAAAAGACCAAGAACCTCACAGGACAATGTGGATCCCACAGCTTTATGATGTTGTTAAAGTAAGTGATCAACCAGTCTTGAAACTGAAACTGGAAGATAGCCTCTTGCACTTTCTTTATGAGCACTCTTTGTCGCCTTAATTCCATTGTCCTCTTCCCGCCTGCCTTGGCCCCACCTGCAGCCCCGTGTTGGGTTAGCCTGGCTCCGACCTCGAAGGTTCTCTCATCTTCCCAGCAGCAGGCTGGACACTGGTTGGTTTTCTTTTAGACATCACGACAGACGCTGTAGGTCACCCACTCATTGGCCATCCCTGTGCCCCTCGGCCCCCACCCTTTTTCCTTCCTAACAGAAGAATTTTGTCCTCACTCCTGCAAGTGGCCCCATCCTTCAGGGGTGAGTCACAGTCCCCATCCCAAAGGGGAACTGTAATTATCCAAGCTGAGTGACTGGCTTAGGTCTGGACCTGCAGCATAATTCTGGCCAATAAGACCTGGAGGAGAAAGGACGGTTTGGGGAAAGTTTTTCTCATTCTGAAAAAGGACACAAGACCCTTACTGGGATGTGCAATGGCTAGACGTCTGGCTGGCAGGATTCAGGGCAAAAAGAACCTGCCTCCAAGCTTGGAGTCAGGCTGCATTCGGATGTCCTGTGACTTGCACCTGAATGAGGCAGACACTCAACTCTCCAGCTGTCTGGTGCCTCCAGCCCTCACTGTTTATGCACCACCAACCCTGCTGGGGACTGTCCCATCAGAGAGGGCAACTAGAGCACCCTTGGCCCCCACCCCATTCCCAGGCTGGGCCTGGCCCCAGGGCACAGCCAGAGGAGTTCAGTCCAGAGGGCACATAGTGCCTTTAGTCCAATGTCCTGATGCCCGTCCGGGCTGGCAAGTGACCCTCTAAAATCATGTGAATCGATGATCAGGGTGAAGGGGAATAGCTCTAAATGCAACTGGGGAAAGACATTGGTTCAGCTATGTGACCTCAAAAGGAATATTCAATAATAAAGTTTTGAATTCCATTACTGAGTCACTGAATAATATGGTTAGCATTAAACAAAATTTTATTGTCTGCCTGTTTGTTCCATAAAATAAATATATATTTTATCTAATCCAAATTGCATCCGACTGCTGTAATTTGTGAGAGGTGTTGAAATGCTTTTCTTGCTATTATTTTTAATGTGTTTTCCTAGATAATGAACTCGGGCTTAGAATCACAGAAATTCGAGATTGAAGGGCGCTCCCGCGTCAGCGGACACCAGGCTGCCAGACTCAGGATGGCCAGGCACCCCCACAGGGGACAGGCCACAGAAGCAGGACACCACGACGGGGGTGGGGAGAAGACTTTACTTGGCCATTTCTAGTTTGACAGCTCCAAGTTGGGGGTGCCTCTCCTAGAGAAAGCTATATTTTGCAACCCCTTCCCCACACAATGAAGATCTTTATTGTTATTCTCAGATACAGTCTTCTTTTTATTTGGGGGTGAAGGACTGGAAGAATAAAACCCAAGCGCTCTAGCTCGGTCATCTGTGTATGGGTAACTCGCTACAAACTACAGTAAAATGACCAAAAGGCATCCCTCTCCCCTGTGTAACAAGTCACACCCCTGCTTCCAAATCCCCTTTATTTTTGAGAAAATAGAGCCTTTTATTTCATTTCTTAATTAAATACATATTTAAAATACAAAACAGAATCTTACATGGGTGAAAATAGTAGGTGACATGTATTTCTTGGAAGGTCTTGAGAAAAGAGCATGAACTCAGAGGACAATAAATAGCACAAAAGGATAAAGCTGTGCACACTCCACACACTTCACAACTGGATGGAGCAACACATCTGGAACGTGTAGACCCACAGCCCACTTAATGCCACCTCTGTGACCGTCCGTGAAGACTCCGGTGCCTTCAGAGCAAGGCCCTCCCTGCCATCAGTGCAGTGAGTGTGCAGTGAGACGGGACACGAGGTCACAGGGAAAGGTGCACGTGAGTGCTTACACACACACTCAAGCACATAACACACAAGTGTATACAAGGACATTACACACACGAGTACACATGCAGGACTGCACATGCAAGGACACAACACACACACAAGTACATATACATAAGTGCACACACACGAGTAAACAACATACATGCACAGAAATGAGTGTACACATCTAGGTACACACATGAGCACACAGCACACACGGTGTGTGTGTGCAAGTGTGCAAGTGCATACATGAACACACAACACACATGCACACACAAGTATACGTGAGTACACACGTGCGAGTGCACACACAAGTACACAACACACACACACACAAGTACACAACACACACACACACAGCCGACATTCCAGTGGTGGGGCTTCGCTCCCACTCACCTCTGCACCTGGGAGTCACACATCTCAGGAGCTGGCAGGGATCCCAGGGCAGAATCCATCTCCTGGAGATGTGGCAGAGCCTCCTGCAACCACAGGAGAGCGAAATGTGGGCATGTGGCCTGAGGTTGATGGCATCAGGGAGGCGAGTAGGAGAAGGAGAAGCTCCAAGGAGATCATTGTGACAGGGATGTCCCCACAGGAGCCCCTGCCCAGCACCTGCTCGGACGGCATGACTGCAGGAGCCGGGGGCTGCAGGGCCTGTGGTCATGAAGGGTGCCAGCTATGGGCAGACCCTCCGCAGGGTACTGGAGGGGCGAGAGGCCATATTAGCAGCTACTCCTTGAAGAGGCTGAAACAGGATGTCACCCTGGCCACGCTGTACACCCCGTAGCCTCCAGGACATGGGAGGGTGTGGCTCCTGGGGCCCGAGAGGCGGGGTGGTCTCTGCTCCCCTGGCCTGGGGCTGTGGTAATTTTTGCGTCAGGAGCATCTGTGGTGAATAACGACACAAATGTCACCTCAGCAGGAGGGAGTGAGAGAGGCCATGACTGTATCAGGTGGCCCCCAAAGAATTTTTCTAGAATCTTCTACACTGTGGGTCTCAAGCATTTGGGTCTCAGCACTCTTTTACATCTAACTATAGAGAACCCAAATAACTTCAGTTTGTGTGGATATAACTACTGATAGGCCGGGTGCAGTGACTCACGCCTGTAGTTCCAGCACTTTGGCAGGCTGAGGTGGGCAGATCACAAGGTCAGGAGTTCAAGACCAGCCTGGCCAATAGGGTGAAACCCCATCTCTACTAAACATACAAAAATTAGCCAGGTATGGCGGCACATGCCTGTAGTTCCAGCTACTCGGGAGGCTGAGGCAGGAGAATTGCTTGAACCCAGGAGGCAGAGGTTGTAGTGAGCCGAGATCACGCCACTGTACTCCAACCTGGGTGACAGAGCAAGACTCCATCTCAAAAAACAAAATAAATTAAATTAAATAAAAAATAGAACAATGTTGATCTCACAGATCCCCTAAAAATCCCTTGGGGACCCCCAGAAACCCACCCCCCACCACCAACTGTTCCTGAGAGCAGCTGGTCTACCCTGTCCAGTAGAATCGGGTTATTGCTAATTGGTTAACCTGTGTGATCAGGAAAATGTCACATGGGTGACATTTGCACAAGTTCTGTGTTGACCTTTGAGCTGGGTTTGGAACAGTTAATGGAGAGGGCTATTGGAGAAAGTGGTGTAGAGATCCTGTTTTCATGATCCCAAGAGGTGAGATCCCAAATGCCCTCCAACAGCCATGGCAAAGAGCTGTCACTGTCTCCTTGAGGCACAGCAATGTCCCCCATGGCACTGCTTGCACAGCCTCAGGTGCGGTGGGAACTAGTAGTTACTGAGCACTTACTAACCACTAATTGTTTCATATATGTATTTAATTCCTCAAACAACTCTAAGGTAGAATCTAAATGAAGGAATTAAGAGTTAGAGAGGCCAAGTACATAAGAAAAGTGCTGGCAGCCATGTTTTCAGGGTGGCAAAGGATTCTGCCCGTCCTCTCCGTTACCTGCTGTATGTCACCTGTCTGCCAGCAGCTCCTCTGGGCAGGGATTCAGCAGATTCGCAGCCTCGCCCTGTGTCCTGAGAGAGCTCCCGTTCAGATGAGGGCCATGGAACCAGGGAAGAGAATTGGTAAAATGAGGTCACTAGAGAGCATGTTGGGCAGACGGCGCTGGACGTGTCAGGCAGTGAGACCGCCGGGAGGAGACTGCCACGGTTCTGTCTTCAAGGAGCCCTGGGAGGTGGACTTCCATCCCCATCCCAGCCAGGGTTACATAGCCAAGAGGAAGAGAGGCGCCTCCCCCAGCAGACTGGCCCACTCCCAGGCCCCCACACAGCACATCAGGAAGGCACACTAGGGTCCGAGCAGCTCCCCAACCCGTTACCACATTTCATCTCCAAGGAAAAGTCAGCACCATTCCTTAGGATGTGAAGCTTGATAAAAATAAATGCCCACACCAGTTTTCCTGGGAGACAGGAAGAACACTAAGCCCCTTCTTTGCAGAGCACCCTCTGGCGTTCCACCCTACAAGGAGTCCTGAGCTTGTGCAAACCACGGGAGAAAAGCGTGGCCCAATGTTGAACAAAGAATTGTCCTTGGGGATCCCTGCCACCTTCTTGCACGTGCCATCTAAGGGCAGGATAACCAGGGTGGGGAGGTTCCTGCACACAAGGCCATGCCATTGCCATGGTGAGGAAGGGCCTACACTATCTCCCAGCACCTCCTCAACAGAAGCAAACCACAGAGCTGGCCCAACCATTGGATGGAGTCATTGAGATGCCAACATCATGAAGGTAGAGGACCCGTCTCTAGAATCAGACACGCCCAGCGCTTCCTCCAGCCTCTGCACCTTCTTAGAATTTCAACCTCTCAGCGTCTCAGGTTCACCTACCATGAAACAGGAAAAATAAAGCTACTCCCCAGTTGTTGGGAAGAGCCAAAGAAATGATGTTCATGAAGCATTAACTAAATACTGTGATGTTAACCAGCTGTTGGCGTCAACCGACAGCTTACTCTGTCAGACTCTCTGGTGACTTCCGCCTGGACAGCCCAAATAGTCTGTGTGTTGGTAAAAAGACACAGACGACACCAAAATACATTTTCTGCCACACTTTAAAAAATACCCTTTGAGTGTGGATCTAGTACATAATTGTGCAAAATTTCTTCATTCCTGTAACTTGGGCTTGATTTAGAAACACACACTTCCCTTCTCTTTGTCCCATACGTACAAGGCCCAGCACACACATGTGCCAATGTTCGAAAATAAAGAAAGCTTTCGTGGCCCAGGGCCGTCAGATACTAAGGAAACTATATAACTTCCCTCTGATTTCTTTTTTTCTTTCCTTTCCTTTTTTTTTTTTTCTTTCTTGACGTTACAAGAGTATTTGTCAGGTGCTAGGTAGAGAATAATGACACCGTATAGAAGAAATAGCCTGGGTGACCCGTTCCTTTCTCGAGATGTGGATGGGTGCTTTTGAATTACAGAAAAACCTCTACTTTTTTAACTACTGAGTAAAAAGGGAAAAAATAACCACAACCCAGTGCTTTTACATTTCACATATGCTGTCTGGGTATGCAGTGCAGGGCACCGTGAATGAGTGCAGGATTTGGTATAAATCTTTTCCTATTTTGTGTTTCAGAAGGTATGCAACAGAAAACCCGTTCTAACAATAAATGCTAGTCACCTGAGGTCTATAGCTTGTTTTGTAGCTAAGAAAATAAAGCCTCCGCTCACCCTTGGCCAACTGAGTTACATTTTATGCTATTATGAAAGCATTGCAAGGCTTTTTTCCATATCAATTTGAAATTATACATCTGGGAAATCCCAGTACAACGGCAGTCCACGCTTTGTTTCTCTGTGTGGCCCCTGCAATTACTAGAACGTGCAGCTGTAATTTAGCTCAGGTAAAATTCAATCAGTCACCCTGAGCACAATGAAATCTCCATCTACAGAAAAAAAGAAAGAGGAGGAAGAAGAGGAGGAAGAGAAGGGAAGGGAAAGAGGGTGAGAAGGAGAGAAAGAGGAAGATGAAGAAGTAGAAGGGGAAAATCCAGGAGGCGGAGGAGAAATAAAAGGAAAAACTGAAGAGGGTTTTCCTGCAAATGGCCCAGGGAGCCATAGGAGTTTCTACAACAAATTGATTAGAATATTTAAATTCTGGTTGTAATAGGAAATTTAGCTGAGGAGAAGCAGTGCTAAGCATTGGAATTAACATGAAACAGATTTTAATCTGTTTTACAGCCTTCTTGGATTCGTTATAAAATATAATATTCTTTGCATTAAAAATAGAAAGAGGAGAAGAAAGAAGGGAGATTTTGTTGGTGTGCTGAGTTTCACAGGGAGACGCCAAGAGATTGTGAGTAGGGCCAACCTGAAAAGCACGGTCCAGTGGAAAAAACATTTATTGAGAGAAGTCAGCACATGATTTGCCTAACTGGAAAGTGGAATCCCACCGTCAAAGAGCCTAGGTTCTTTAAAGAAAAAGTCTCAGATGGCTCTACTCATTTTTTTTATTTCATTCTTTTATCGCACAACTTTTACAAGTTATATAGGAAAGACTGTGATTGTTAATCAAATATTTCTAGACCTTTGTTCCGTAATTGTTTCATAGACGTCATTTAGCGAAGAGCAGATGATTTAGCAATAATTCACTTAAAGGTCAAGCATCTTCCTTCAGGCACTGATAGGCTGGTCCTCGTGTTATACACATTTTCAAGGCAATAATCTGATTTACTATAATATTTTACCAATATGTTTGTTTGCTTCTGGTCACGTGACCTTGTAAATTCACACCTTGATCTCTTCATTCTGCTCTAAATCCCCCAGTATAGATAAAATGTCTTTAAACTTTTTATTTTAAGATTCCCTTGCAGTTGTAAGAAATAATACAAAGGGATCGCATTTACCCTTGACCTGGTTCCTCCAACATCTTTCAAAACTACAGTACAACACCACCCCAGGATGTTGACCCAGAGACAGGCAAGATACTGAACACTCCGGCCCCACAGGATCGCCCCTCTCTCCTTCTCATCCGTCCTCTGGCTGCCACTCCATCTTTAGTCCCTGCAAACCACTAATCTGTTCTCTATTTCCGTAATTTTGCATTTCAGTGATGTTACACAAAAGTGCTCTTTTCCACCCAGCATAAATCCCTGGAGATCCATCCAAGGTATTACACACATTGATAATCCACTCCTTCCTATCAGTGGAGTAGAGTTCCACAGCATGGATATACCAGAGTTTGCCTAACCATTCACTGATGAAGGACATCTAGGTTGTTTCTAGCTTAGGCCTATTACAAATAAACTGCTGGCTGGGCACGGTGACTCACACCTGTAATCCCAGCACTTTAGGAGGCCAAGGCAGGTGAATCACTTGAGGTCAGGAGTTTGAGGCCAGCCTGGCCAACACGGTGAAACCTCATCTCTACTTAAAAAAAAAAAAAAATACAAAAATTAGCTAGGGGTAGTGGCGTGCACCTGTAGTCCCTGCTACTGGGGAGGCTGAGGCATGAGTATTTCTTGTACCTTAGAAGCAGAGGTTGTAGTGACCTGAGATCACACCACTGTACTCCAGCCAGGGTGACAGAGAGAAACTCTGTCTCAAAAAAATGAAAATAAAAATAAGTAAAAAATAAAACTCTTGTATACAGTCATACATAGATTTTTATGTAGGCATATGATTTTATTTATCTGGGAAAAGTGCCTGAGAGTGAAATTATTGGGTCATATGGTAGGGTTCGTTTTTTAAGAAACTGTCAAACTGTTTTACAAAATGGCTATACCATTTTACATTTCACAAGAGAAGTTTGAGTGACCCAGTTTCTCCTCATTCTCACCAGGCCTTGGTGTTGTCATTATTTTTTGTTTTAGCCATTCTGATAGATGTATAATATCTCATTGTGATTTTAATTTGCATTCCCCTAATGGCTAATGATATTGAACATATTTTTATGTAAGCACATAAAAAGATGTTTGCCATCTCTATGTCCTGTTAGATGAAATGTCTCTCTACGTCTTTTGTGAATTTTCTAATTGGATTGTTTGCTCTTTTACTGTTAGATTTTGAAAACTTCTTATATATTCTAGATACTAATCATTTTCAGATACATAGTTTACATATACATTCTCAATTTCTATACATTGTCTTGTCATCCTCCTGACAAGGTCCATCATGGAGCAGAAGATTTTTATTTTTATGAAATCCAATTTATCACATTTTTATTTTGTGGCTCGTACTTTTGGTCTAGAATCTAAGGACTCTTTAGACGGCCCTAGGTTAGAAAATTTTCTCTATGTTTTCTCTAAAATTTTTACAGTTTTACATTTTACCATCTTGTATCCATTTGGCATTAATTTTTGTATAGGATATGAGGTTTAGGTTGCAGGGTTTGTTTTTTGTTTTGTTTTGGACACAGGAATGTCAAATTACTCTGGCACCATTTGTTATAAAAAAAGCTGTCTTTCTTCCATTAAATTGCTTTTGTACCTTTTTCAAAAGTAAGTTGTGTGTATTTGTGTGAGGTCTGTATCTGGATTATCTATTCTTTTGCACTGATCTACACAGCTAGGCTTCTACCAATTCCATGTGGTCTTGATTACTGTAGTTACATAATAAGTCTGAAATTCAAGAGACTGCTCCCATTTTAACCTCCTTTTTGAAAATTATTTTCGCTATTTTAGTTCCCTTGTATTTCAATATAATTTTACAATAATCTTGTGTATGTCTACAAAAAACCTTGCTGGAATTTTGAAAGGAAGTGTGTTAAATCTTTACATCTATTAATATTTAGGGAGAAATGATATCTTCAAAATGCTGAATCTTCCGATTCATGAATTCACTGTGACCCTTCATTTATTTAAATATTCTTTGATTATTTCATCAGGATTTTGCATATGCATTCTATATATGTTTTGTCAGATTTACAGTTAAATATTTCATTTTTAGGGGTGGTTGGAAATGGTACTTGTTGTATTTTTAATGTCAGTTTCAATGTGTTCATTGCCAGTACATAGAAGTTTTTATATATTTTCCTTGTGTATTGTCACCTTGCTTAACTTGTTTATTAGTTCTAGGAGTTTTTTGAAAGATTCCTTGGGATTGTCTATACAGACCACCATGTTATCTAATAGGGAGAATTTTACCATTCTCATCCTGATCTATATGCCTTTAATTTTATTTTCTTGCCTTATTACACTGACTCAAATTTCCAGCATAATGTTGAATAAGAGTAATAAGAACAGACATCTTTGCTTTTTTTCCAATCTTAGGGAAAAAGCATTCAGTGCCGATGCCCTTTATCAAGTTGAAAAGTTGCCATCTATTTATATTTCTCTGAGATTTGTTTTTAACATGAATGGATGTTGAATTTTGTTAAGTGATTTTTCTGTATTGATTGACGTGAGTATGTGATTTCTTTAGCCTGTTAAAATAATTAATTACATTAATTGATTTTTGAATATTGAGCCAGCTTATATCCCTGAAATAAACCCTATTTGGTCAGGGTGTATAATTTTCCATACATTGCTGAATTTTATTTGCTAATTTTTTTGTAAAGAATTCTTGCACCTGTATTCATGAAGGACACTGACTTATAGTTTTCTTTTTTTGTACTGTCTACTGTTGGCATCAAAGAAATATTCACTTCATAAAGCATTAGAAAATGTTTCCCTCCTCTTTTATTTTCTAGAATAGATTGTGTAAATGTGACAATAATTCTCTAAGCATTGAGTGGAAATCTCCAGTGAAACCATCTGGGCTTGGAGATTTAATTTATGACAAATTTTAAACTATGAATTAAATTTCCTTAATAGATATAGAGCTATTCCTTGTATTCATTTTTATATTAGATGTGTTGTGACATTTTATGTTTTTCAAAGAATTAGTTCATTTAATCTAAGTTGCCAAATTTATGGACATATAATTGTTCCCAGAATTATTTTATCATTTTTAAATGCCAGTGAGGTTTGTAAGACTCTATTTTCATTCTTAGTATCAGTAACTTTTGTTTTTCTCTTTTTTTTTCTTTGCCAGCCTTGCTAGAGGTTTGTCAATTTGATTGGTCTGTTCAAAAAATAGCTTTTTGTTTCTTTGATTTTTCTCTATTGTTTTTCTGTTTTCAATTTTATTGACTTCTGCTCTTATTTCCTTCCTTCTGCTTGCTTTGCACTTATTTTACCCTTTTTCTAGATTTTTGAGGTGGGAGCTTATATTATTGATTTGATACTTTTCTTATCATACTGATATAGCCACTACTCCTTTTCTTTGATTAACATTTGCATGACATATCTTTTTCTATCCTTTCAATTGTGCTATATTGTTATATTTAAAGTAAGTTTCTTGTTGAAAGCTTATAGTTATGTCATGCTTTCTAATTTGTTCCACCAATCTCTGTCTTTTAATTTATGTATTTAGGCAATTTACATTTAATGTAATCATTGATATGTTAGGTCTCATGTCTGACTTTTTTTTTTTCCTGCTTGTTCTTGTTGCTCTTTTTGTTTCTCTGTGTTCTTTTTCATGCCTTCCTGTGGATTACTTGAACATTTTTTAGAATTTGATTTTAATTTATCTGTAATCTTTCTTAGTGTAATACTGTCTATTGGTTTCATCATTTTACTAATTTAAATGAAATATAAAAACCTTACCTCCTTTTACATTCCTTACTTTCCCCTGATTATAATTATCTTTAATATATCCTTTTCTTATATTTAGAACTTTATCAGACAGTGATTTGATTTTTGTTTCAACCATTAAACACGATTTAGAAAAGTCAAGTGGAGAAACAAATTCTATTGTATTTACCCATATTTTTGCTTACCTTGCTCTTCTTTGCTTTATGATGGTCCAAGATTCCCTTTTATCATTTCCTTTCTCTTAAGAGAACTCCTTTTGCCGTTCTTTTTGAGTTGGTCTGCTGGAGACAAATTATTTTAGTTTTCATTCATCTGACACTGTTTAGATTTCCTCTTTATTTCTGAAGAATATTTTAACTGAATATATGATTCTGGGTTGACAGTTCTTTTCTTTCAGCACTTGAAAAACATTCCATGGGTTCTCATAAAAAAAAATCCCAAGTCATCAAAATTGTTTCTTTCCTCTAGGTAAGGTCTACTTTTTTATTGTTGCTTTAATTTTTTTAAATCTTTAGTTTTTAGAAATTTGATGATGCTATATCTTGGTGTAAATTTACTTGGGTTTATTCTGCTTGAGGTTCATGCAGCTTCTGGAATTTGTAGGTTTATGTATTTTATACCTATTTTGTCATCTTTTGCTAGAGACGATAAGTTATTGTAAAGTTTTCTGTTTTGTTCTGTTGCTCTTCTCCTGGCCCTATAGCAAAAGGGCTTTCTGTCTGTGCCAACTGGCATTTCTGGGTTGTCAGCTTTTTCAGCTCCATGTCTAGTATATATGAGGCAAAAAGAAAACCCACAGAATGTACCATTGTGTCATTCCTTGGGTCCTAACATCTCTGGGCATCTACTTCCTTCTCTCTATTATTCAGAGTCTCCTTATATTTGTTTCCTATATAATGACTAGGGACTTTAGTTTACTTAGTGGAAGGAAAAGGGTGTCTACTCTGCCTCAAAATGAAAACAGCCACCAAAATATATATAAATCTGTTTGAAAAGTCTAGCCAAGCTCAAGTATAATGTGCACATCTATGTCCCCACTTCCTTAAACAAGAAGGAAAAAAGTCACATGGAAATGAGTGTATCTAGAGAAGGTTTTCTATCCAGAAACACTCAGAATCAATTAAGAGTCCAGGTTCCCATGCAGTAACAGGTCCGAAGCACCCACCAGTACAAGGAGTTGAAGCCATTCTCATTTCAGGAGCTGAAATTGAGCTTTCCCGGTCACAAACAGGGGTTGTTGAAAACTCACTTATGTAGCGAGCATCACATGTGCGAGGGTGGGAAGAAGTGGGGAAAGCACCTGGACCACACATCAAGAATAAAGGGAAAATCTTACACTTACTAGAAAGAAAGATTACACGCAATTAGAATGATCACAGATTTCAAATCAGGTATAAAAAATGCCAGCACACGATGAAGTAATATCATCAGAACGTTAAAGAAAATACACTATCAATTTACAATTCTGTATCCAGACACATGATCACTCGATAATGTAGAATAAAGAAATTTCTAGACTTAGGAAAACTGAGAATTTACTAATTAAGAACCCTCCCTCGCAGGCAAGAAAAAACTATCAAAAATATGTGCTTAGAAAGAAGGAAAGCAAACCCAGAAGGAAAAGGGAGAGTATAGTATAATATGCAAGCCAAGAAATCAGTAAAAGGAAAAAAAAAAGTTGATAAATCTAAGTGCTGATTTTTAAATAAAGTTTTAAAAAAGAAGAAACTAATGAAAAGACTGAAGTTTGTGGATTTTTAAAATGCTGAAGTGGAAGTTCTAAATCAGTGCTATTCCCAATCCAACTGGGACATGTGTAAAAAGTAATGAGGTCGATCGTCTCCCTTGGAGAGCTTGGGAAGTACTGTTCTCCAAGCAACAAGAAGGGGAGGCTCAGGGGGAGGGGTTCATGGCAAAGTCAAAGTGCACTAAGATCCTTGTCTTTTACTGAAGGAAGTTAGAGATCGAGAATAAATTTAGATTTAATTAGAAATTTATCCATCTGCTTCGAGGTATTAGACAAGTGTTTGCCAGGTTTTTTAAGCCATTTAAGGCTGTTTGAACAATTAGCATTACTAACAAAATAAACTCATGCCCCATGGAAGATAGTATATTTTGCCATTAAAAGTCATCAAAGCAAGTTTCTCAAATCCTGAATGTCTTGCAATTGCCTTCTAATGCATTTTGCATAATTTTAGACAGAACGAACTTCCCATTTACAAAGTGAATAGTCTAGAAAGAGTCTGCGGATGTTTCTGGCAGATCTGAATCGCGGTCCCATCCAGGGAAAGTCGATTCGGCCAGTATGAGGTATCTGGAAGCCTTTTTATGCACAGAAATGTCTTCTTTTTTTTTTTTTTTTTTTTGAGACGGAGTCTCGCTCTGTCGCCCAGGCTGGAGTGCAGTGGCCGGATCTCTGCTCACTGCAAGCTCCGCCTCCCGGGTTCACGCCATTTTCCTGCCTCAGCCTCCCGAGTAGCTGGGACTACAGGCGCCCGCCACCTCGCCCGGCTAGTTTTTTGTATTTTTTTAGTAGAGACGGGGTTTCACCGGGTTAGCCAGGATGGTCTCGATCTCCTGACCTCGTGATTCGCCGGTCTCGGCCTCCCAAAGTGCTGGGATTACAGGCTTGAGCCACCGCGCCCGGCCCAGAAATGTCTTCTTGCCAAATTTCTTTCTAATGCAGCGTGGCCACTTAAGTATCGTAAACA
Source organism: Chlorocebus sabaeus (assembly GCF_047675955.1). Taxonomy (NCBI): domain Eukaryota; kingdom Metazoa; phylum Chordata; class Mammalia; order Primates; family Cercopithecidae; genus Chlorocebus; species Chlorocebus sabaeus. The sequence continues at coordinate 5,116,620 of NC_132921.1, forward strand.
TTCTATTGAATTTTCAATCTAATATTTTGCAGCTTACAAATGTGCCTAACTTAATCACTTTTTAGGTTGGAAGAAAAGTAAATTCCTACATACCTCACCACTTTATGACTTCATTAATAATAAGCAAAGGTTTTAGAGGAAAGGGAGGGTTCAGGTAAGCTTTGTGGGATGGATGTGCAGGCACAACTGGTTGTTGTTGTTATTTTATAACATTTTTCCTGGTGTCTCAAAGTAATGTTTTATATACACACACACACACACACATACACATATATATATATATACACACACACACACATTCATTTGTTCATTATATAAAATTTGGGGAAAATTTTATTCACCTTTTTTTAATTGACAAATAAAAATTGTATACATTTATGCTGTGCGTCATTGTTAAAGAAATTAAGTGAAAACTTACCATAACACCACCACAGTGTCTGGAATTTTCTTTCTGGCCTTTCTTCCATGTGTAAATATGGCCACACCGCTACCATCAGCTCTTACGTGTGTCACGCACAGTGCAAAGTGCTTCATGCACATGATGTCTCAAATATTTTGCTCTTGAGGAAATGAAAACGCACTGGGTGAGTGTCTTGTCAAAGTCACACAGCCAAAAGGAGGAAGCTCCAGGATTCAAAGGAGAGTCAGTCTCCAAAGCCACAGCTTTCCTGACTAACACTGCTGTTGTCCTCTCTCCCGCCCTGAAAGGTGAATGATTGTCACACCAATGTTTCCGGTAATTCCCTGAGGTTCAGAAGTGCTGGGGAGATTGCCATGTAACAGACATGGCTGGCATGGGAACCCAGGTCCACTGATGCCACGGCGGCTCTCTTCACCTTTTCCCGCCATCACCTCCATCCTGCTGGGACAGCCTCAGGACCAACACTCAGAGCTCACAACAAGGGGAGGAGGAGAGGGGGATTTCAGGTCAGGAAGGCAGATGAGGCCATGTGGCAGGGGTCTCCTGGCCCTCCCGGGGCCTTAAGGGGATAAAAGCACAGAAGAGCAGAATAAAAAGGAAGACGGGGTGGGAAGAGGTGACACGTGGGATTCTTCCAGATTTAATAATTTTGTCAGCAGTTTTCTCACACCTAGTTTGGCAGCAATACATTTTTAAGCAACTTGCTATCATCAGTCTTTCAAAGGAGTAAACCTAAATTTAGTGGAAGCAATGCTTATTTTCTACATATATATAACGCATTTACAACATATTTCATTAAATCACACCGGTATGATGAAAAAGGAGAAACCAGACTAAATACGGCTGGGAGTAAATGCCAGCCAGTCCGGGTCAGACTGGACTAGCCGTGGATGCAAGGCAGGCCCTGGGCTCTGGGAGCAAATGCCAGCCCGTCCAGGTCAGGCTGCACCGGCCAGGGGTGCAGGGCAGGCCCCGGGCGCACACCCCATCCTCCTCCCAAAGAAGCCACAGTGAATGTGTGTGCCCGGCTCACGTGTCCTTGGTGGTAGCACATCGAGGTGAGTGACCCCACTGTGCCCTCATGCATGGAGAAGGGAGTCTGGGAGTTGGACTGAGGACAAGCCCGGCACCGACAGCCTTGGAGGGCTCCCTGGAGACTCCAGGTCACTCCCAGAGGGTACGCTCAGGGGACCCTTGCCAGTGACTCCAGGCGGCCACCCTCCTCACACTGCCAGACTAGACCCCTCCCAGTTCCCAGCAGTCACCTGCCCCAAATTCCCACCACAGGAGGCTTGGCAGGCCACCCGTCTCCCACTGTGGCCACCAGGACCCTCTCTCAGGAACCAGCAAACCTGGTCTCCTCCGCCTCCCTCCTAGCCTTGTCTCTGTCCACCTGTCGGGAAGCCTCCTCCCCTCTGGCTCGGCTGGGTTCTTCCAGTTGCCCTCAGACTTGACAGGGGATGATGTCCTTTCTGTCCCCTCCATTCCTAACCAGCACTGAGTTCTGAACCACGCCCTGGGTCACACTGCAGGGAGTGCTGCTCTGGGTCACACTGCAGCTCTGCAGGGAGCCACTGTGCCCCTAGCTGCGACCCTCCCTCTGCAGCGAGGAGAGAGCCGTGGCCTTGCAGCGCCCACCCTGCAGCTCTGGGGCCCCAGTCCTCGCTGGGCTCCGTGGGGTCACCTCAGTCTACCATTGTCCCCAGACTCATTGGCCCTCTCTGTGCAATGCTCCTCTCCAGGGCATCACAGCTTGGGTTCTCTTGTCTCCTTCCAGTCTTTACTCAAATCTCACCCTCTCAGCGAGGTTCTTCTGCAACCCTGTCTGGCCTTGACACCCACACACAGCCTGCCTGCAGCCTTGTTGGCTTCTCTGGTTCCCTGAATGCCCCTGAATGCCCTGTGCACCTCAGTTAATTCCTGTCTCTCCAGGATGGACTGGAAACTCCACCAGGGCAAGCATTGGGGACTGATTTGTTCACGTTTGTGCATGCAGCCCCTAGAAAGTGCAGGTCCACCATAGGCTCTTCACACATCATGTGAGGGGTGAATGAACTTGGTTTTCAGGCACTGCCACCACTGAAGAATCTGGGACTCACCTGAGTCTCATTGGGCTTAGAGCAGGAAGCCGTCCACCTACTTGACTTGGCCCTCGCTTAGCGCTATTTATACAGCACATAAACCAGCCTTTTCGTTGTAAACTTTGGGAATGCACCTGAACAAATTTGTTTGTGGTTGTAGGACATAATGTAAATGTTAACAACCTTGTAAAACTGCAGCTGACAGAAAGCAGGATGTGGAAGAAAAGGTAGGAGTGTTAATATCCTCATCTTACAAATGAGGGAGTTGAGCTGAGGGAGCAAGAAATCGAGGATTAAGGGCGATTTCTTTATTTAAAGTCGCAAAGGCAACCATAAGAAAAACTAAAAATAGTAATAGCAGGCCAAGCACAGTGACTCACACCTGTAATCGCAGCACTTTGGGAAGCCAAGGAAGGTGGATCACCTGAGGTCAGGAGTTCGAGACCAGCCTGACCAATATGGTAAAGCCCCATCTCTACTAAAAATACAAAAATTTAGCCAGGTATGGTGGTGGACACATGTCATCCCAGCTGCTAGGGAGGCTGAAGCATGAGAATTGCTTGAACCCAGGAGGTGGAGGTTGCAATGAGCCAAGATCACGCCACTGCACTCCAATGTGGGTGACAGAGCGAGACTCCCTCTTGAATAAATAAATAAATAACAGCAATGCCAGGCACTGTGAGTCGGCCAAGAGCAGGAAGTTGGGGCACACTCGGTCTTCACGTTTCACATGGGGATACACATCCACCTGAGCATCACCCACCTGTTGTATTAAGGAGACGTGCAATGGTGACGGCTGAAGCGACAGAACCACTCTTTCCTCCCTTCTAGGGTTGGTGGGCAACGCAGGGCAAGAAGGGCTCTTTCTCCACGAGGTCCTCCTGGAGCCAGGACTCTCCCCCTCCCTGCCTGGTCATTCCCAGCCTGCCGCCCTCTGTTGGGTGCCCCTGGCTGCCCCTCCAGCCCATCTGATGGGGAGGAAGGGGAAGAACAAGCAGTTTCTTTTCAAGGATGTGACCCAGAAATTTCACATTTTTGCTTCTCACATCCCAGTGGCCAGATCTAATCACAGGGCCACCTCGAGCTGTACCTGAAACGTGCTGGGGGAAGAAAGAGAATTGATGCAGTGAGTTAATAGATATTATACAAAGCTATAAACAACAACAACAAAACACAGAAGTAGAATATTAAGATTTACGTGGGTCTGTCCGTCAGGACAGGCTAAATTTTGCTGTTAATAAATAATAAAAAAAAAAACTTCAGTGACTTAAAAGCTTTTTTAAAGATTTTGTCCTTGTTCGGGCTACATGCTCAACTTGGGGCTCTGCTCACATTGTCCTGAGTCAGGGATGCAGGCCGGCAGACCTGGCCATTGTAGCAAGGGAAAATAAATAACGGGAAATCATGGTTAGAGGTCAAATTGTGCCCTTCAAAAGATATCTTGAAGAACTAACTCCCAGTGCAGCAGAGTGCAACCTTATTTGGAAATGGGGTTGCCGCAGATTCCTAATTAAGATGGGGTCGTACTGGATGAGGGTGGGTCCTACATCTAATATGACCAGTGTCCTTATTAGTAGAGAAGACACAGAGACACGTACACACAGGGAGAACGCCACGCGAAGACAGAGGCGGGGCGGAGTGATGTGTCCAGCAACCAAAGGGCTGAGGACTGCTGGAAGCCACAGGAACTGCAAGAGGTGGGAGAGATCCTCCCCTAGAGGCTTCAGAAGGAGCATGGACCAGCATACTCCTGATGCCAAACTCACATCATGCATTCATGTGTTGAATAAATGTTCACAGTGCACCTGAAGCAGCCTCCAGCCCGGACAGTGCTGGAGACCCAACACGCCCGCTCCTAAGGAGACCTGGACAGGTGCAGAGGATCTGCTGGACGTCCGGGCTGTGTCTCTCACCACGCTCGCAAGTCTTCTAGAGGCATTTGGTGCCTAAACTCAGGCTTAAAGGGTGAGGAGGAATTAACTAAGTGAAGTAATGGGAAAGAATTCCATCAAAACAGAAAAAACAGGAAGTAAAGGAATAAATGGTAGCCATTGTCATAAAAGTGAAGGCACATGGAGCAAATCAGCATCTCACTCTCCAGGCACACACGCACTCACATGGGCTCACACACACCACCCGTCCCCAGCGTGGGAGAGGGCTCTCCTGGAGTTCACACCTCTCCTCTCCTGAACCTGCAGCAGAGCTGCGTGCAGCCCCTCTGGTGAGCCAGAAGGACCCCAGTGCCCCAGGACGAGGCCTTTGCTGTTATTAGGAGGGCACTGAGGGTCGGGAACAGTGCCTCAGACGATGGCCACCCTTCGATTGCATTCAGACAAGTGTGGAGTCAAAGAGGGGCAGGGAAGAAAGGAAAACATTGGAAGAGGTTTATTATCTACCTCTCAACCTAAAAATCTCAGCTACATTGTCACTTCCTCAGGGAAACCTCACAGAGTTCCCTATTATTGGTTCCCATGGCAGCAATGCTTGCCTCTCTCCTTGGTGAATTTGTCACTCAGATTGTTACCCATATATCCATGCAATTATTTAATTACAATGAATGGAAGGACGGCTAAATGGATGGATGAGTTGATGGATGGATGAATACCTTTATAACGCACCAGTCCAACACCCAATTCAAAAACGAAATACTCCAGCAGAATTAGAGGAGACGTGACGCCTCTCTTGAGCGCTAAAGGGCTCCGATGCAGCACCTACCGGCTCTTGGAAAAATGACTTGCAGTTCCTCATACTGAACTAACTTGGTGCACTTCAGAAAAGTCCCTAAAAGACCCCGTTCCACTTATAGAAAATCACATCGAAGAACACAGCGTAGTCTGCAGCTGATTTGTGGAGCTGATACCACTTGGACTTGTTTGTAGAGAGTTCTGGCAGCGAGCGGGACTTAAATTATCCATAAAAACCTGCTATCTTCACACCAAGCCAGTAAGTCTCCACGCTCACGGAGAGTCATATAGCCGCATCGGTCTCGGTTCCAATAATAGATATGAGCATTTTGTTTGAACTTAAGCCAAATAATGAGAAATTCTCCCATTCCCTTTACACAGGCATGGGACAGGTCAGAGGGCAACCGGAGTGTATCGACAAGGGCATCACAGACACAGAAGAGGCACATCTGTGCCCCGCGCCATCGTCACCCCACGCCCCGGGTGAAATGCACGCCCAACGCGGCAGACCACGTTTTCACTCCACTTCAGCTGCCGGCCGCTGGAACTATCACTTCCCTGTAATTGGGCTCACACTCTGCGATTGGCGATTTCTTCAGAGACCTCAGATTCAATTAAGTCTTAAAGCTCAGCGCAGAACTAGACCATGAATATAAGATGTCACATTAATATGAAATTTTTCCAGTCAAAATAGAAGGATTACTTCAAAGCCACAGTCCACACAGGCGCCGGTGATACCAGCTGGCGTTTGCCACACAATTTGCTCTGTGGCTCCTACCGTCTTCACGGTGGAAGCACTTGGGGCCAGGGCAGGGTAGAGGTCATTAATTCTCTCCCCCGCATGGCTAAAGGCCCCACTCCAGAGACCACAGCACCCTGTGTCACAGGGGGGAGGCCATTGTTCCTGCCGCTTCCGTGCCCTCAATTCTAGTTTCAACCTGACTGCCCCACGTCTACGCAGGGTTTTGAGACGGGCCATCGCTAGTCTGTTCTCTGGTGTGGGATTCAAGGCCTTCCCTGGAGACGGCTGTCAGACGGACCAGCGTGGCCATGAACTTGCCATGGCTGGCCACTTTCTGCCCCATCTACAGATCTGTCAGCAGCTCCTGGGACACTGTATCCAACTCTGGGACCTGTACTCCAGGCCAGGAGGTTCCCTCGTGTGTGGAAGAGAGAATCACACTTACCGCCTCATTCCTTCCTTAGGCGTGTCACATGACACACAGGGCGGCTAGGAGGGAATCACTCAGTCCAGGATCGGCAAAGACACGTGGGAGCAGGTGACATCAGACATTCAGCCTGCTGGAGGACACTTTTTTTCAGAGGTTTTGGATATGAACCTAGAACGTACAGATTGAGAAACAAAGATGTCAAGGCTTCTAGCCCAGGACATCCCATGCTCAGGGGTCAGGAGCATGGGTCTGGAATCAACATCACAAGTGACCTGACTCTGCCACATCCTGGCTGTGAGACCCCGGAGAAGTCACTCCCCCAGCCAGAATAACTGAGAGCCTCTGCTTTGTCCACATCTGTAGTGAGCTGTACAGTATTACGTGGCTCCCAGCGCTCTTTAGGGAATTAAACGAGTTCATGCTTCTCCGCGGCTGAGCACAGCGCGGGGCATGCAGGAGGCTGTCTGTAGACGTGGTGATGTATGACTTGCTTATCAGTCCATTCATGAGAAACCAGGACTGCTGAGGACTAGCCTCCTACTCCAAAACTGTTCTCAGCCGGGCGCAGGCATCTCTGGCCTGCTAAGGAAATAAGGAAGTCACAAGAATCACTAGGAGCCTATTTTAGGTGACTCAAGAAATTGCTAAAGGGCTGCCTCCTCAGGGTAACCAAATAGCTGGAAGATGAGAGCTGTAAGATTTATTTCCCTCCGTAAACCCTAAAGAATCTTCTATTCTCTACTAACATTAATAAAGTTATTGCAAAAACATATTTCAGAAAACGAAGTCTGCTTGAGGGCATACGAGAGACTAATAAAATCAGGTGTCAGGTACTTCAATATACATGAAGAGGGTTCATCTCATGTTAAGTGTTCTTACCAGCAGGAAAAAAAAGAGAGAGAAAGAGGAAGGAAAGTTCCAGGGAACCCGGCGGTGTGTCGGTTCCCTAGACTGGTGATGGTGTCCTGAGGGTTCGAATATGTCCAGACTCATCAAGCACACGTTAAATATGTGCAGATGTTTTTGTGTTTCATTTATACCTCAATAAAGATTTTGAAAAGGAACACATAAATAAAACCCTGCCTTAAAAAGTTTGTAAACTTGTCAGATATGCCCAGTGTCTCCCTGGCCCTGGCCTGGAGCCTTCCTCTGGCTTTGCTGGGCAGACACAAGAGAGAAGAGAAGGGGAAGGAAGGGGAGGAGGCCCTTTTTCCCACTGAATGTAGGGAAAGCCTGACCCCTAACAGTGAGGAGAAACAGACTCTTGTCTTCCATCTTAAATTTGTTGGTTCATTTTATTTCAAGAACTCCAAGGACCAGACCTCCTGTTTCTAGTCCACTGAGCAGGGTGGAAGAAATGTTATCATCAGAGAGTAGGACATCTGCTAGTGTGCAGGGACATTCTGGAGGCCTCAGTCTCTAAGCACCACCCTCTGTGGGTCTGGGTGGCATGGTGGCATGTCCAACTTCACCCCCAGATCTCATTTCCTCACGACTATGACAAATACAACGAAAATATCACGTGGGACCAAAACAAAAATCAGAAGGTAAGGGCATCAATTTGCGAAAGTTAAAACTGAAGTCAATTACTTTTCTTTCTTTCCTCCTTTTTTTAAAGATAGAATCAAAAATTCAAATTACACCAAACACATAATATAAAAGCCCTTGAACTAGAATTAAGCCAAACTCAGCTTGAAGCCCTGAAGTCTTTAGGTAAAGTTAAGTGAAGGCACAAAAGTCCACAGCCTTTCTCTCTCTCTACAGAGGCTGTAGGGGAGAGCGATGGAGGGATCGTTCTATTTAAGGTGAGGATCTCAAGCCCAAGAGCATGTTGGACACTCACTTATTGCTTGAAGACTTGCAGACATAGGGACAGGCAAAAGAACGACCCTCCATTTATGTGTGAAAATTCATGTCACCAAGAAATCAGTTGAAAGTGGGAGGTGGGACCAGTATCAACTTGCCCTTTGGTCCTGGGCTTTCAGAACACAGTGATATGGGTGACAATGGCCATGCTTGCATCACTCAAAAACACACACACAGGGCCTACCATGAGCCAGACACACAGCGTGTGAACAATCATGACCCCTGCTTGCATGGATGTCACAAACTGTGGGGTGGGAGACACTGATTACACATATTTACAAGAACAGAAGAAATACCAAAACACTAATAATTAATAATAGTATCTGCTGATTACTGATCATCCACTAAGTCAGTCTTCACAGCCAAAGTGAAGTGCTACACTTGGGTGCCCTCGTGTTGGGTTGAATCACTCTGAATCGTGTAGATGTCTTATTCCATTTGGTGCTGCTATAACAGAGTACCAAAGACTAGATAATTTGAAATCAACTGAAATTTATTTCTCACCCCTCTGATGGCGGGGGGTCCAAGATCAAGGTGCCGGCAGGTTTAGTTGTCTGGTTGTCTGATGAGGGCTGTCCCCTGCTTCCAAGATGGTGCCTTGAACGCTGTATCCTCCAGAGGGGAGGGACACTGTGCCCTCCTGTGGCAGAAGAGCAAAAGAGAGGAAACCTACTCCTGCATGCCCTCTTTATAGTGGTGTTTATCCATGAATCCAACCTAAACAGCTCTCATTAGGCCTTACCTTGTAACACTGTTTCATTAGGGATTAAGTTTCCAAAACAAGACCTTTGGAAGACACATTTAGACCCGAGCAGTAGCTAATTTGGGGCATTGTGAACGTAATGCTTTAGTGAGCTGGCAAACAGTGAGACGGCTGCCTATTTGCTGATACTTTCATTTTTTAGATATTTTTGTCTTTTTAAAATTTTGCTTTTATTAACACATTATTGTACATGTATTTATGGGGTAGAGTGTGGTGTTTCAATACATGTATACACTGTGTAAAACTCAAATATGTGTACTTAATATATCCATCACTTGTACATGTATCATTTCTTTGTGGTGAGAATGTTCAAAATCCTTTCCTCTAGCTATTTTGAAATACATAACACAATATTATTAACCATAGTCATCTTACTGTACAATTGAGCAACAGAACTTATTCCTGCCACCCTACTGTAGCTTTGTACTCTTTGACCAATCTCTCCCCAACTCCCTGTTCTTCCTCACCTCCCCAGACCTTGGTGATCATTATTCTACTCTCTACTTCTTGATTATTATTTTTGAGATGGAATTTCACTTTGTCACCCAGGCTGGAGTGCAGTGGCACGATCTTAGCTCACTGCAACCTTCGCCTCCCAGGTTCAAGCAATTCTTGTGTCTCAGCCTCCCAAGTAGCTGGGACTACTGGCATAAGCCACCACGCCCGGCTAATTTTTTTTTATTTTTAGTAGAGATGGAGTTTCACCATGTTCGAGATCTGCTCTCCACTTCTATGAAACTGACTTCTTTAGACTCCACATGTAAGTGAGATCATGTACTGTCTGTCTTTCTGTACCTGATCAATTTCAATAATGTCCTCCGGGCTCATCCATGTTAGAAATGAGAGGATTCATTCTTTTAATGAGTAAATAGTAGTCCATTGTGTATATATATTTCAGAAACTATAGGGTAGAGCGCTCTGTGTTTGCATAAGCCAAAGAAAGGACAAAATTCCATAAGATTAACACTCTACCCGGCAACTGTCCAGCGTGTGTGTGCGTGTGTGTGTGCATGTGTGTGCGCGCACATGTGTGCGTGTGTGTGCGCATGTGCATGTTGTGCGTGTGCGCGTGTGTGTGCACGTGTGTGCGCGTGTGTGTGCACGCATGTGTGTGTGCGCGCGTGTGTGTGTGCGCGTGTGTGTGCGTGCATATGTGCGTGTGTGTGTGTGTGTTGGGGTTCAGTGTGGGTAGAAAAGAACCTGTTTGTGGTGAGAGCCTTCATTTTCAAACACTCTTCTGAAAATACTGCCTACAGTACAGAAATAAAGAAATAGAACTCACTGATCTACATTAGCTTGAAGATTTCTAATCAAAACGCCAAAAAGGAGGAATTAGAGGCCACTGTCTGATTTCACAACAAAAGATGCAGCTGTTCCATGATCATTGCAGGGAGACGGAGACGTGTAGGATTGCCTATATCTTACCAGCAAGGTGTATACTATATTTGGATTCCGGGAAGAAAAATGGAAGACTTATGCAGACATACTGGTAGGTGGCCAGGTTTAGGAAAACATGTAGCTGCTTCTCAGTGCCCTTATTGCCCATAAAATAACATTTCACATGGTCAACAGCTCAAATTTATGTGGACCCTAAGGGGTAAACTTCCAGTGGCATGAATGGAGACTCACTTGTGCAATTATCATTATTGCTAATAGAAATTGTGTGTTAACAGCTCACTCAGTGCCCCTTGTTGAGAATAAATCGTGTGTGTGTGTGTGTGTGTGTGTGTGTACCCTAATATCTCTAACTGCCCCATCTCTGACAATAGAAAAAAATGGATACATGCAAACCTACTTCTATTTCTCAAGTCGTATTTCTATAAGTATTTCCTCACTGATACTTTTTAAATCCATCTTTTAAAAGAAAGGGAGGAAAAGTACTGAAAAGCTAAGGTCAAGCTATAACATGATTCATATTATAATTATTATATAACACTATAGTGTAGATAAAAGGACTCCATAGTTGTCTTTTTCAAATGAGAGTGTGAGGTTTTCTGACACCAGCTGACAGTGTGTTTACTTTCTAAATCTCAGAAGAACATGCAGCGGAAGAATCTTATAGAAATGTTACAATGACAAATGCTTGGGTAGTTGTACTAAGATTGCATAGTTGAGGTAGAAGGAATACAAATTACCAGCAAGGTAAATAATACATTCTGTAAGTGTTTTAAGAGTATGAATTCTAATGGAAATTAACAATATATGAAATGAGAACTTCAGATTGGTTGGAGCACCTGTTACCAGACCTCCAAACTCTGCACCTGAAGAGCATGAAACAATTGCTTTGATGAGACACAATGAGATCATAAAATATTTCACAGTCTCCAAAATCAACATCAATATAATGATTAAGCACAAAGGCTACTAGAGGCTTCTAGAATAGAGAATGGCAGATGAATAAATGAACGTAATGCTCAAGAGAACTGTAAATGGGAGGACCACAGCAGGTGCCCTGCTTAGGGTCAGGGTTAAAATTAGGGAGATGATTAGATAGTCAGGGGGAAAAAAATCTATAGATTTGACAGGAAAAGGTCCATAAACATTAAATGACTGGCTGGAAAGAAAAAAAAAAAAAAAGAACTAGAGACTTGGGCAAAGGGACCTGAGATAAGACAGTGGCCACGAAAGAGAAAATAGAATTCTCCTTCAACAGAGCAGGCAGCATTGAAGGCAGCTTCTCCCAGGTGCCTGCATGAGTTCCTGGAAGGAATGGAGGGAGTCACGGCCTGAGCAGCAGGTGGCAGGGCTGGCCTTGCGTGCACAGGTACGAAAGTTGCTCTTAGTGGCTTCCAGGAAGTGCTGAGAGGCATTAGCTCACCGAATGCTGATGGAGAAGGAAGGAGGGAGCAGCTTCCTGCTAAAGACGGTGGATTAAGCCCACATGTTCACATTGGCTCCCTACTGAAACCACTCTAGTGTGAGAGGAGAGCAATGAAAAAACAAGAGGGGGGACCATAAACCCACGAGGACAAGGAGAAGGGGAGAGATGTCAGCAGCAAAATGTGGGAAGCGATAAAGCAGATGGAACAACAGCAATCGTCTTAGCAGACCCAAAAGTGCTGAAGTGAGCCAGGAGTGCGGAACAGCCCAGAGCAGGCTGATGTGTGGCCAGAGCCTCCCACCAAAGCTCAGGAGCTGGCAGCTCCTGCAACCTCTGGAGGTGGGGGTGAGAATAGATCTGAAATAAGGACAATTGCTTGAAAGTCTGTTGAAGAAGCAAGTACATATTTTATGTGCAAAAGGAAGAAGAAAGACTAAATACTCACTTCCATAGGCATAAGAAAAGGCTTCCATCTTACCCAGATGCTAAATATAACTACCCAGCAACAGGAACTACAGGGGACAAGGTCACATGTCAGAGGACACCAGGGGGGTGCCATCAGCAAAGCCCAGACTGCACTGAACTCTAGGACAGACTACCCAGCTTCCTCATCAAACACCTCACAAAGAAAACAAAGAGGTGCAGGGGGAGAAGACAATTTAGAGATTAAATGATATTTAAGGGACATATTAATCAACTGCAATGTATGGATTTTATTTGAATGCAGATTACAGAATCAATCAGACCAACAGTAAAAATTATTTATGAAGCAATAAAGGTAATTGGACTTCCAGGGGTGGAGTTTGGAGGCAGCGTGTGGGAGTTGGCATTTCAGGCAGAACCGTCAGGTAGGGCAGCTGGTGGGGCTGGTGCCTGGAGAAGGCTGGTGCAGACAGCAGGAGGGCAGAGGCCACGAGGCTGGACCACACCAGGCAAACCCGAGAAACTGAAGGAAGCTGGCATTGCTGAGAAGACAGAGTGGGAGGGGGAGGAGCAGGAGAAAAGGCAAAAGTCCAAATCACATGGGCCTGGTAAGCCGTTGTGAGGGCTTTGGACTGGCAGCCGATGTGGTCTGATTTAGGTTTGTAAAGAACCAATCTAACTGCTGTGTTGGGAGTGGACCAGATGAGGACAGGGCGGAACAGGGAGAGTGGGAGAGGGGAGGAGAAGACTTCTAGGCTATTCTGCCAGTGGAAACGACCAGCTTTCTTTATTGACTGGACATGGTTGGAAGATAAAGAGAGGTTCCAAGGAGACCACCAATGTTTTCAATGTGGGTGTAGCATGTGTGGTGGTGGTGGGGTGGCAGCAATCAGATGTTCAGTTTTAGACAAATTGTGGTTGAAACGCCCAGTAGGTAGCTATTATGAGTTGAATTATATTCCCCAAAAGATATGATGGAGTCCTAACCCCCACACCTGTGCATATGACCACATTTGGAAATGGGGGTCTTGGCAGATGTAATCAGATTGAGAATAGGTCATCTGGGTGGGTCCAAATTCAGTATGGCCTGCCGTAGATGTAAAAGGAGGAAATGTGTGGCAGGGACACACAGGGAGAATGCCACGGGGAGACAAGCAGAGGCCAGAGGACACAGCTGCAGACCAAGAAAGGCCAAGTGTTGCCAGGAGCCACCAGAAGCTGTGGCTAGATAGAAGTATACCCCCTAGATCCTGCAGAGGGAGCACAGGTCTGCAGACACCTTGATCTTGGACTGCTGGCCTACAGCACTGGGTGAGAGTCCATTGCTGTTGTTGAAGCCACCAGCTCGTGGTACTCTTTTGGGGCAGCCCTGGGAAACCATCTGCATGGGCGTGCTATGTAGGAAGTGGGGCATGAGAGGCTGGAGTCAGGAGCAAGGTCTGCACTGAGACATAAACCTGGGAATTTTTAGCACAAGGACAGTATATAAAGCAAGAGACAGAATGAGAGCACCAAGGGAATGGAGTATGGAACAAGAGGGAAAAGGGCCCAGCACCAGGGCTTAGAGCACCTTGGGGCTGAGTGGCAGGGCGAAAGGAGGAACCAGCAAGGACACCAAGAAAAGCAAAGGAAGACAAGGTGCGGGCATCTTGGAAACCAAGTGCAGAAAATGTATCAAGGAAATGCAAATAATTAACTTTGCCAAATCCTTTCAAGTTGAATCAGTAACAGGAATGTAGAAATATAAATCAAACCACACACACCAGGAAAATAAAAAAATCACACAAGAAGTGAAATTCAATCCTAGTACACTATATGGTTCAGCTCTAAATAATGTATTTTCAAGTCTCGGCAGTGTAACAGTGGACTATTGATCAAACCAAAAAGGCACCATGTAGCTCAATTGGGAGAATACTGGCAAGAGATATACAAATGAGGTGGAGAGAGGAGAGACAGGTGTAAGGTGGCAATGTTTCTCTCCATAGTAGAAAGTCGTGTAATATCTAGACCTTGAAATACAATAATTGTCATTAGGATGAGGAAACTGGAGGGATAATTGAGGGACAGCCTTTTCCCCCCATAATAATCCTTTTGGAACTGTTTACCTTTTAAAATTATGTATATTGATATGGTTTGGCTGTGTTCCCTCCCAAATCTCATCTTGAATTTCCACATGTTGTGAGAGGGCCCAGGTGGGAGGTAAATGAATCATGGTGGCAGGTCTATCCCATTCTGTTTCTGTGATTGTGAATAATTCTCATGAGACCTGACGGTTTTATAAGGAGGAGTTTTCTTGCACAAGCTCTCTCTTTGCCCACTGCCATCCATGTAAAGCGTGACTTGCTCCTCCTTGCCTTCCGCCATGATTGTGAGGCCTCCCCAGCCATGTGGAACTGTAAGTCCGCTAAACCTTTTTCCTGTATAAATTACCCAGTCTCAGGTATGTCTTATTAGTAGTGTGAAAGCAGACTAATACAATAGTAAGAAGAGAGCTGCGTATCCAAGTGGACTTAAAAACTGGCAGATACTCCTCCATACTTCAGCACTGCAGCCTGAAATTGTCCTGGAATGCTCAATGTCTAAATTGCAGTGGAAGTAATTCACGTTTGATTTGCTTTAAACAGTATTTTTTCATAACAAAATTTCATAATGTAACTTACAGTGCTTGCCCTAGATTTCAGATAATCTCAGGATTTCTAGAAAAGGGAATGTGCCACCTGTAATATTCCATAACATGATCTGGGAACATTTCTGTTTGCACTGATTCAGGAGTTGTGCTAGTTCTTTTCCTTGAATGTGCATGTCACTTCTCTTTCAAAGTATTCAAAGCACTTTGCAGATTCCATTTCATTAATTGTCACAACATCCTGAGCTGCCATCCGGGCTCACAAGTAGGGAAGAGAGAAAGTGAGGCAAGGAGAATTGACATCACCGGACCCAAAAGATGGCAAGAAGGCTAGCTTCTTTTATGGCAGTGAGGTTTCAGGGACAAGAATAAAATTCAACTTATCTACTTTTTTTTTTTTTTTTTTTATCAGTCTGGACCATCACTTTCTTATGTCAAACTTGAACTAAAACAGGTGAACAGCTTCCTTAAGAATGTTAGAAAGACAAATTTTACCTAAACTGACAAAAACATACTTTTGAAGTAAGTTGCCTGAACTGTGGTTCTATGAATTATTTATCTAAGAAATGTTAACAAGTCTAGGAAAAAAAAAGAAGTGTTTGATATTTAAAAAAAATTGGAGGATAGCCAAAACCATCTTGAAAGAAGAAGAACAAAGTTGGGGGACTCTCACTTCTGGATTTCAAAGCTTATGACAGAGCTACAGTCATCAGAACGGTGTAGTACTGGCATAAGGACACATCTGTGGGCCAATGGAATTTAGTAGAGAGCCCAAAGAGAAACCCCCATATATGTGGCCAAATAATTTTTTTTTTTTTTTTTTTTTTTTTTTTGAGATGGAGTCTTGCTCTGTCACCCAGGTGGAGTGCAGTGGCATGATCTCAGCTCTCTGCAATCTCCACCTCCTGGGTTCAAGCCATTTTCCTGCCTCAGCCTCCTGAGTAGCTGGGATTATACGCACACCACCACGCCCAGCTAATTCCTGCATTTTTAGTAGAGATGGGGTTTCCCCATATTGGCCAGGCTGGTCTCAAGCTCATGATTTCAGGTGATCTGCCTGCCTCAGGCTCCCAAAGTGCTGGATTACCGGTGTGAGCCACCATGCCTAGCTACCAAATCATTTTTAACAAAGGTGCCAAGACCATCCAATGAGGAAAGGACAGTCTCTTCAACTAATGGCACTGGGACCAGTAGATACTCACATGCAAATTAATAAATTGAACCCTTATCTCACACATATAAAAATTTACTCGAATCACAAAACTGAACATAAGAACTAAACTGAAAACTCTTAGGATAATGCATACAGGAAAAGTTTTATGGCACTGGGTTTAGCAACGATTTTTCTGATATTATGCCAAATGCACAGGTAACAAAAGAAAAACTAGATAAATTTGACTTCATCAAAATTAAAAGCTTTTGTGCATCAATGAACACTATCAAGTGAGTGAAAAAGCAATCCACAGAATGGGAAAAAATTTTTGCAAATTATATCTGATAAGGAATTAACATACAGACTATATTACCCAGTCTGTAACAACAGCAGAAAACAACTCAATTCAAAAATGGGCAAAGAATATGAATAGGCTTTCTTTAAAGAAGATATACAAATGGGCAATAAACATGAAAAGACTCTCAACATCACCAGTCATAAAAGAAATGCAAATCAAAACCACAATGAGATACCACTTCACACCCATTAGGATGGCTGTTATTAAAAGTAATGGAAAATAACAAGTATTTACGAGGATGTGAAGACATTGGGATCCTTGCTTACAGGAATACAAAATGGTGCAACCACTGTGGAAAACAGTCTGATGGGTCCTCAGAAAGTTTAACATAGAATGGCCATATAATCTAGCAATTCCACTTCTAAGTATATTCCAAAAAGAGTTAAAAGAAAGGATCACACAGATACTTGTGTATCAATGTTCACAGCAGCATGAATTATTCACAATAACCAAAAGGTGGAAACAATCCATCAGTGGATTAACAGATAAACAAAGGTGGTGTGTGCACACAATGGAATATCATTCAGCCTTAAAAAGGAAAGGAATTCTGACACACACAACAGCACAGATGAACCCTGAAGTCATCACACTAAGTGAAATACGCCAGTCACAAAAAGACAAATACTGTAGGATTTCATTACATTAGGTCCCTAGGGTCGTTACATTCATAGAGACAGAAAGTAGAATGGTGGTTGCCAGGGGCGGGGGGTGGGACAAATGAGGACGTCTTGTTTAATGAGTAGAGAGTTTGTGTTTGGGAAGATGAAAAATTCTATGTGGTGGTGATAGTGTGAATGTGCTTAACACTACCGAACTGCATACTTAAAAATTGTTCAACGATCCATTTTATGTTATGTGTATTTTATCACAGAATAAATAAACAGAAATGTTGTGCAATGCTATAGACCACGTCCATCTTGGAAAGTCACGATGTGTATTGAATCTTGTCATAAAGAACTCCATTTAGCCGTGTTTAGCCCAGTGTTTCTCAAAGACACTGGAGCAGGTCTGTTTTATTTCTGCACGTGGGCAGTGGTCAGAGGGATTCCAGTTTCAGAAGTGGCTCTCGGGAGATTTTACAGCACAGAGGGTTGAAGTTACTGCTAAACTGATGCACGCAGTCAAATTAAAGAGTTTATTAGGGCAGCATTTTTGAAGCAGAACAAAACAGTTGCATGTAAAGATGGTTCTGAAGATCCCAAGAGAAGAAAGAAAGGGGGGTTGGTTTTGGGAGGAAAAACAGAAAGGTTCCTCCTCTCCTAAAGAAGTCATCATTCCTGTATTTTTTTTTTTTTCCTTGCTGACAAAACACGGAAGAAAATCCATGCCATGAGGTACAAAGCAGAAGTCATGCCCAGCACTTCTTAGAGTAGCAAAGGAGAAGTGGCAAAGCAAAAGCATGTTTGGGGGGACTGGAGGTGGCAATTGGTGTGACTTACAGCCAGATGATCTCAGGAGCGACAGCACGCACGAGCCCCTAACACGCTCAGGAGGTCAGATTTCCGAGGGTTCCATCATCTCGAAGTGGCTTCCCAGCCAATTCGGAGCCCGTGGTTGATCTGTTTCTGGGAAGGATAAGAACTCGGGGCCTCAAACCTTCTGCCCTCCAGGCTTTGAAGTGATCACTCCTTCCTCACTGAGCCCCATTCTGGTGAAATGCACAAACGATCCTAATGCAATCGCAATGCCATATGCTCTTTTCAGTCAGTGGTGGGAATTCCTGAAAAAGCAAAATTAAAAATGGGGGAAGGGACCCTTTCATTGGTGCAGCCGAAGTCTACAGCTGCGGCTGCAAAAAAGCCGAGACAAAAACTGGAGACTGCGCCCCAGGCCAGGCCAGGCAGCGGCTCGGACGGAGCCCGGCCCGGAAGGCTGCGGAATCAATGGCACACACACAGCGGGGCGCAGGTCTGGGTTCCACAGAGAAGGCCCCTGGGATTTGCAGAGTCTCAGGAAAGCCTGCAGGCCGATGGGCCGTCTGCACTTCCTGTTTGGTTACTTTGCATCTTTCATCTCTGCTGGACCCCGACACGTGGACCTTCCCCACCTGCCCCACGTGTGTCTACTCTCGACCCTCAGGACACAGGGCAGTACATGGCGATTGGCTCTTATAAGCGACTCTTCTACAGCTGTCCAATTAATGGGCACTGAGGGCGCACACTTGGCGGCCACTTCTGGGTTATACCTAATTGTGCTTACAGCTGGAAAGGGGGAAAAAAAAAACAAAACACCTGCTCTTCCCTCTCTTCCCCTCCCTCTCTCCTCCCTTCCTGGGTGCACTGCCCTGCAAGGGCCCGTCTTTGTCGTCAAACGTGGGGTGCACCCAGCTTACCCCACTCATAGTACTCTCCAAATAGGTGCCTTTTCAATGGCAAAATCCAATGGAAACAAATTCAGTCCAAGGGTCAATTATGGGCTTATTTTCATATTTACGGATGGAATACTTTTCCCCAAAAGACGCTAATGATAGCCTAAAGCACAGGCTAATCAAAACACCAGCCACTGAATGGGAAGAAGCCAAAGGAAGCGCCTGCTCCGCCGCTCTCCGCACGCGGAATGGTTACATCCTGCACAGTTTCCCACCTCAATCTCTTTCCAAATGAACACTTTCTAAAATGTCTTGACAAAAGTCAGCATCTCCACAAAAAAAAAAAAATCTTATTATTCCCCATTCTCCATTCTCCACTGGCAGAAATGACAACTTTGAACAAATCACATCTTTTGGTGTGGGCCTCTTAGCCGTCTGTCTTGGAGAAAGCCGGCAGCGCAGTCCCTGCAGGTTACCTCTGCCGTGCTATTTCCAGGATATTTAACAGTATCTGGGGCTTTGCTTACCTTCGCTCAGGTACACTCTTTGTATCAGGTGAATTTGGGGTGATGAGCTCGAAGGTGGCATTTGCATCTAAGCTGCAGGTTCCATTTAGCCCCACATACACTGTCAAGGCCACCGTGGGAACATGCCTGTGGTACAACTTCATCATGTGGTTCAACAAATTTGTTTTAACTGATATCCGATTTCACGATCGTCTTACATTTATTTATCTAAAATGTACTTACGTTGTAATTATAAATGTTCCATGAAACAATTACTAGTATGAAAGATGTATGTGTAAGTTTTATAAGATATTATTGGGTGGGCACAGTGACTCATGCTTGTAATCCCAGAGGAGGCCGAGGTGGGTGGATCACCCCAGGTCAGGAGTTTGAGACCAGCCTGTCCAACATGGCAAAACCCTGTCTCTACTAAAAGCACAAAAATTAGCCAGGCATGGTGGTGCATGCCTGTAATCCCCACTACTGGGGAGGCTGAGGCAAGAGAATTGCTTGAACCTGGGAGGTAGAGGGTGCGGTGAGCTGAGATCATGCCATTGCACTCCAGCCTGGGCAACAGGGTGAGACTCCGTCTCAAAACAAAAAAAAAGAAAGAAAAAAGAAAAAGAATTGCATAATATTAATATTTTGGGACAAATATGAGTTGATTTACTGTGTTGCTGGGACCTATTTTAAAAATATGCGACCTTCTCCTCATCTTCAAATCATTGTGGTCCACAGGTCCTTTCTCACATGGAAGTTCCGTCCTCTCAGCTGTGGAAGTGACACTGTTAAGTGACTTCTTTCCTGATTCTGATTTTCAAGCCTTAAATACAGCCCATGCACAGCTCTCTTTTTTGCTCCCTGACCTGACCTGTGCCACTTCTCACCATTTAATAACTAAACTTTAAGATGCAATACTTATATCTACAAATTATCAATGATGCTAACACAGGTCAGCTTTATTTCTGCAAATACGTACAGCTCCCACCTATTGAGCACGTACCCTGGGCCAGAGCCTACACGAAGCACTTTATGTAGATTATCTCATTTAATCCTCACATCAGCTCCTTGAGGAAGGACATGCTATTGGTCAGCCTCAAATTTCAGATGAGGAAACTGAGTCTCAAAGAGGTTACAGAAT
This sequence comes from Chlorocebus sabaeus, assembly GCF_047675955.1. Classification (NCBI taxonomy): domain Eukaryota; kingdom Metazoa; phylum Chordata; class Mammalia; order Primates; family Cercopithecidae; genus Chlorocebus; species Chlorocebus sabaeus. Next base: position 5,136,943 of record NC_132921.1, read on the forward strand.
GGCCAGGTCATGTGTCTAATCACACAGGTAAGTTGGATTCAGCACAGGATTGACCTGGCTCCCAGATTAGCACTCTTAAGTGTCACCAAAGCTGCCTTCCGTCCTGATGGAGGCACAGATGTGTGCTGAGCACATTTGGGCCGAGCCCTCCACATGGCCCAGGGATGGAGAAGCATCTCCCCTCCACCAGGACCTCTCAGTCAGCTGAGGAGGAGAGACACAGCCTGCTGGGAGAGCTGCTCAAGGTATTTATAAGATTCTAAAAACAGATGACCAAGTGGGTGTGCCTGTGATGTCACCCCGCCTGGCCAAGGGTCAGCTCACGTGTGAAGAGCCTATCACGGGCAGACAGAGCAAAGTGGGTGTGCAGGTTCACCAAGGGCACCCACTGTCCAGGGTTTCCCCTGAAACCATCATCTATGAAACAACCAACACTAAACAAGTTCATTTTGGTTTTGGCCTTGTGCTAACTGCCAGAGAATCAGCAGCATAGTAGTGATCAGGTTACCTTACTTGGCCAAGATGAAGGGATATTACAAGTATGATCAAGGCCTCCAGCAATAGGCTTTGAGTTCATCAAAGGAAACCATAATTCATAGGCCCGACGTAATCAGGTGAGCCCTTGAGAGAGACTGGAAGCCACAGAGGTGTTCTCCTGCTGACCTCGAAGAGGCAAACTGTCATGTGGTGGAGGGGCCCATGGCAGGCAGCAAAAACAAAGGGGGCAGCCTCTTGTTTTTGAGGTTGTCAGTTCTACCACACAAGCAATCGGCTTCAGCCAACCCCAGAGCTTGGAAGGGAGCACCCTGAGCCCCTGGAAAGATCACAGCGAGGGCCGTTGCCTTGATTTCAGCCTGGTGAGTCCCTAAACAGAGAACCCAGACTTCTAACCACAGAACCTGAGATTAACAGGTCACCATTTGCTGGAGTAAGTTTGGGATTAATTTGTTACTTAGAAATGGAAAACAAATATATAAGGTCATCAAGAAAAATCAAGAAGCAATAGAAAAGGGTGAGGGAGTCTATAAGCAAAGAATTGCTGTGCAGTTCAAGTTCACACCGATGCCACTGAGGTGACACTATCCAGTCTGCAGCAGCTCGCAGCACCCATCCCTGGAAGTGAGAGGAGTGTCATTTGGAGTATGAAGCTCATTTCATGAAATATTGATATTAAAGCTGATTTTGCAATGAATTCAATCTAGACTCATTTTAATGAGAAGAATTGTAACCAAAATATGTGACAATCATCTCCCTTAGGAAACCTTTCCTAGAGCTCGAAGGCTCCTGGTGTCCTGGGCCCTTTTGTGATCCCCACTACAGCCCCCATGACTCTATGCTTAGCCAGTTTGCAAAATTTAACCTGCAACTGTAGTCTTCATGTTGTTTTCTAATATTTATGAAAATACCAAACATCTAGCAGCAAATGTTGGTTCAATGAATGAACACATGCATGGATGAGATTATAGGAGGAAAACTACGTTTGCTTCTAGGTACCTGGAAATTGAACACAAACAATGAGTTCACTGGAAGCTGCAGGAGGGCAGAGACAGGTGATGTCTGTCATCATCACCATAAGTGATATTGGGCTCCTAGCCCACCACCTGTCACGTTGGGGACCCTTATTTTGTGAGCCTGTGTTCACTAACCAATCTCGTTGACTGAGGTTGGTGGAGCTAAAAGAAAGAAGGGTGAACTAAGTCAAGATTTAAGCTAAGACAAGCAAAGACTCAAACAGCTGAAAATATGGAAGTGGACATAGCTAGTGATGATGAAGGCAGGGTGAAGTAGACATTTAGTCCAAAAGTAGACACCAAATTGAATAACTAGAGGATACACAGTCTAGAACATGAACTGAACATCGCCAAAATACCAAACACAAAACAATCACAACAGTCCCAGAATATGACCTGATGTTTCCTTGATTATCCCGATCAGGGGGCTCACTGAAATCCTTTTCATTTCAACATGGCAGAATGAAGACTGAAGACTGCTGGGTCTGCCACCTGTTGGATTCACCTGTTGGATCCGCCTTCTAAACTCAAGAGGGAGCCATGGACTTGCTCTCCACACCCTCATCCCAACCCAAGGAGAGGAACTAGGATTCGGGTCGGGGCCACACATAATAATGGTTTCAGTGAGACTTTTGGTGAACAGAGGAAAGAACCCCTCGCTTCTGGTTCTCTGAGGAGTACCTGTCCCAGGGCCTATGCAGGAATCTGTTGGGGCTCCTGGCGAAGGATGCAGGGTTTCCACCTGTCTCCTCAAGGCCAAATGAATCCTCTTGACCCTTGTACACTCTAATCTAACTGCCTTGGCCAGCCCAATGAGGCCCGTGATGGTAAGAAAAACTGTTCATTGACCAAGTAACCTCTCTGCACATCTCTTTTGGAAATCTGTGCTGTGAGTGGGTGAAGCACATAGCAATTCTGGATTCCAGCCAGATACCTACTTGTTTCTACCTTGGACAGTCAATCCAAATCTTTCACAACTTACTTTCCTCTTGTCTAGACCCTTACTTTCTTCTTGTCATGGAGCTGAAAATTGGTGGTAATGGAGGACACCCCAATACAGTTGAACCCCATGAGGCAACTAATATGTTATTCTTCCAACTCAAACGTATGATTGATCTCAGGTATCCACTAGTGCATTTGCTGATTTATCAACTTAAAAGAGACATTTGAAAATGCCTTTCTTGATATTTTTGTGAACAAGAGATGAGAGAGGAGAGCTGTCTCATGAGGGGTGTTTGTACTTGATCAAGCAAGTCTAATGACAATACAGTTTATTAGGCCCCTTCCACATATTGAGCACGGAGGGAGGAACATCCCATGTGCTTTTATAATTTTGATTCACAAAGTAACTGAGGTTCATGCAATAGTCCAGACTTCAGCCTCTGAATTCCAGGTTCTCTTCACAATAGCGTGATGCCAAAACAGTACAGATTAACGATGGAACACCATCCATTGTGGGGCGGCTATCTAGTACCTAGTGTAAGCTCACCATGTCCTTTAACGATGGATCATCGTCCACTGGGGGGCGGCAATCTAGTGACTGGTGCAAGCTCACCATGCCCTTTTCCATACTTCTATGCAAAACTTAGGCAAGGATATTGGTGTCATTACAAATGATACCAAGCTGGGACCAATCTCAGCATTTTCAAATCAAACAAACCAAATCTAAATGTAAAGCATGAGAACTTAGGTCCAAAAACTCAACAACACAAGTGTGCAATTCTCCCAATGTGGTTCAACACCAGCACACACATTCGAAACTTAAACACCTTTAGTTGAGGACCCGCCAGGTGTCAACAGTGTGATGCGGTTGCCCATTAGCTGATTTGAAGGGCAGGATGGTCATTTCTTACCCTCTCTTTCTGTGCTATTAGGACCATCATCTGGAAGTCGAGGTTGACTCCAAAGTGGGAGGAGACCAGACCCGGCTGCTCACTGCAATTCAAAGTATTGCCCCTCTCCCAAACCCTATCACTGAACAGAAATGAACGTGGGCACAGGGTTTACCACTGCATACAGAAATGACTGCCACAGCAGTGTTTTAAGGAACAAGACAGGATATCTCCCTTTAGCAGTGCAGCCATCAAATATCAAGCTTGAAACTGCATTTGTGTGATAAGACTTGAGAGAAGGTGGAATGGCACGGTGTGAAATGATCTGATAGCACGAAAAATTGTTGTTAGGAGGTGTTGGCACTTGAAAAACAACACATCTTGTTCTTGTTGGCTTCAGCCCGCGCTTACTCCGAGGATATTCTGCCATGGTCCTATTTGGAAATCTTCGGTATTGAGCGGATAGTGAGAGAACATGCACCCTGACAGCTGCCCTTTCCTTACAGACAGACACAGCATTCTGTTAAGTGGCTTGAGCAGACACAGAAAGTATTTGCTGTATGTTTTCCTTTCTTAAATTTCATTTTATTTTTAGCTGACAGATAATTGTATATATGTTCAGGGTACAATGTGATGTTTCATTACGTGTATATGTTATGGAATGACCAAATCAGGCTAATTAACATCTCCATCACCTATTTTTTAATGTGGTATATGTACACAATGAAATACTATTCAGCCTTCAAGAAGCAGGATATTCTGCCATTTGTAACAACAGGGATGAACCTAGAGGACATTATGCCAAGTGAATTAAGCCAGCCACAGAGAGGTTAGTATTGCATGATCTCACTGATATGTGGAATTTTTTCAAAGTTAGACTCATAGAAGCAGAGAGTAGAATGATGGTTACCAGGCACTGGGCAGGGAAAGGAGGAAGACAGGTAAAGGGGAGAGGTTGCTGTATGTTTTTGGCTTTGTTTTCTACTCTAATATTTGAATACAGCATTGTTTCTGTGCATGCACACATAACACACATGCACAAGAAGGAACTCAGAGTCTGTGCTCACTTGTCCTGATGAGTAAGAATTTTTAATATGCAAATTCTGTTTGGGTAAAGTTTACCAAAAACAAATGGCAACAGATGCAGCTCAAAGTTTAATATCTATTGAATCATTTCCCCTCATTCCTGGCTTCTCTTCTGGAAGATTCTTTGGGGATTTTTTGTTGTTGTAATTGTTTTAAAGCTCTGAGGGCTGGGAAGAGTAACGTTTCTCTCGGGCAGATTGGCTGTGACATGTGTTCATATGTTCTTGATCATCACTTTCAGCTTCCCGCCTGTGACTGGTGGATCTTTTCTCATTACATCAATTCCTCCCTTTCTCCTGCCTCCCACCCTTCGTTCCTCAGTGCTGAACCTCTCCACCTCTGTTCCCATCCAAGGCAACTAAAACTATGACACTCAACGGCCTTCCTTTTCTATCTTCTCTGTAAATACAAGCTTTGAAGAGTGCACTACTTCCTTGTCTAGGAATAAGTTATGATTCTTCCTAAGTTGGGAGCTTTTAGCATGCTCATAGGAGACAGTGAGGAAGTGTGTGTGTGTGTGTGTGCGCGCGCGTGTGTGTGTGTGTGCATGCTCAAAGGAGAGGGGGGTGGGAGAGAGAGAAGTACAGAGTCCCAGGAATTATCTATGCATAAAGAAATTAAAAGAGAATATTTTCCAGAGCAATTGAAGCCCATCTCCTGAACAATGACGACAGCTCCTCATTTTCGACAACAAAAGAGGGCACGTAGGAGTCAGCTCATTAGAATATCTGTGGCTCTTTTCTGTTCTCTCTGCATTAAGCCCCCATAATGTCAGTTGTCACTTATTAATGACAATTAACTAGTAATCAGCAGTGAGACTCTTCGAGGTGGTCTTTGCCTGACAGGTGAAGAAAGAGAACATTGCGCAGTGCCACACGGTGACATGGAGCCTTCAAAGGGAGCACGGCATTTCCATAAATTATTTCAGAAAGAAAATTTCTTTTATACATTCTCTCTAAAGCTTAAGGATCTTTAACCCTAGAAAGGCCACACTCCCAGGCTCTTTCTGTGATTTTTTTATTCCTTACTGAACGAAATCTTCGATCTACGATTGTTGTCACTGGGCTTCCCACCCTCCAGTCACCTTCATTCCTGCGCATTTGTTGATTCCACCTGCTTAGTTTTAGTTGGGTCCATGTGCAAGACATGGTCTGTGATGTCCACTGCTGGTGCACAGCCCTAGGGAGCTCCAGCCCTGAGGCAGAGGGCTGTGCTTGGAGCATTTCACACTGCCTCACTGGCCTACTGGCCCAACTCTGCCTTCATAGTCTTGGGCACTGTCTCTCTCCTGCAGGTGGATCTATCCGCTCTTCCCTCATTCCTGATACAGGTGGCAGAAGGGCCATGATCTTTTAGAATCACAATGGAAACCACAAACCCAGTGCCACCCAAAATGGTTCTCCAGCCTCTCTAACCTGTACAGGGCCCGCCCCTCTCCTCCGCTGAGTCTCAGCTTTCCTCCTGCTGTTCTTCATCCTGAGACATAAAGAGACAGTGTCCTCATCCCCTGCCCCGCACATACAGATGAAGCCATACAGATAGAGACGGACTGCACAGGCTCTTACCTGCTCTCCCACGGTCTGTTCTCCTGGCTTCTTTACAATGCTAAAGCGCTTGGCTAACCTGAAGGGTTCTGTGAAGTGGGGAGTTTCAAGAAGAAAACATTTGGAGGGTGAATAAGAACACTAAATATTATTGTTACAGGAGAAATGTGTTTATCTTGTCTTTGAGGAGTTTAGGCTTAAGAAAGGCCAAATCTGGCCTTGGGAAGAAACGTGATGATACCTCACCATGGAGGTAGTGAAAGCAGTCAGGGTGCTACCTGCCGGGAGTGCATGGAGCAAGTGCATCGCCAATTTCACTTTTTAAAAAAGGGGGCTTATTCATGTCCAAGCAATCCAGTTATCATAGAAACCACTGACAAAAGGAATGATATCCAAACCAGTCTCTGAAACATCAGACTTTCTGTTTCTGATGTGGGATTCCACTCTTCAAAAGGTCAGCCACCAGAAGCAGGGATCTAGGAATGCACTAGTCGGAGCATCTCCAAAAGAAGCACCAAATTCTGAAATGTTAAGAAAAGTGAGAGGTCATCCAGACATAGTAACTTTGTGACTTCTTTTTCATAAATCTGTTTTCTCTGCAAAGTTTTAGTGACAAGAACTGGTGGTGCCTCTCTGCAGCTTTCCTGGTTTCCTTAGAATTTTGTGATATTACAAAGCTTCCATGACAACAAATAAGATATTACATAGTGTTAGGCTCCCACTATCTAACCAGAACTTAAAGACAAATATTCACATTATGTTTAAGAAAACAGTCACCATGCAAAAGATTGCCGCTTTAAATTCCCTCCTATTTAAATAAATATTTTTCATCATAATCTGAAGTTTGGACAAAGCCCTTTCCATCAGATTTCTGCTTGCAGATTATTTTAGAGTTTAAGGCTATTAGTTTCCACTAATTGATGAAAAAATTATGGAAAATGGAATGTGTCCTAATCAATATGTCTAGAGTCCAATTTTGAGATGTGGTCATTTATTATGCATTCAACAATGCAAAAACCCATGCTTCCACTAAATAAGACCAATAATTGAGCTCCCCATCCTGGAATCTTGTGTATCCAAGTGAATGATGTGTGAATTTCACAACTCTAACACAATAAGGACGGGAATATCTGAGAGGAAAACTAATTGCTTTAAAAATGGAAATTAGATTTTACTAATTTGTAAATAAACATATTACAAATGAAATGCCAGTATTTAGGACATTACCGTCTCTTAAAGTTAACAAATCAAAACACAACTAAATATTGCTTTCAAAATTTTAATGACATAAAAGAGTCAAAAGTTGAAATTGGTAAGTGTGTTTAATCATTAATCAATATTAATCAATTAATGCCCAATCATTAATCAATTGGGCAAAATGACATGAAAGCTATGGCTTAGAAATACGATTGAATATATAATTTAAACTACATGGTAATAAATTATTCCCAAATGCCCATCCTTTTTGGTTTTGTTATCACACCGTGCTCACCACGCATCCACATACTCTGCTGTTCTACAAGGTGAAAAGGAAAATTTTAGTTTAGTTTCTTGGAGAAAATTGGAAAAATTACTCTGAAAATATGCATAAATACATTAAAATGTATCTAAAGAAGAAACATTTACTGAAAGGAGAAAAATATTTTAATCTTAGGACCAGTTGGGGTTTTGTAGCAGCCCATAGGAAACCCGGTTGTGTATGAATTGATTGGATGAATTTGGCTAATGGTTACAGTTATACAAAATGGGCTTTTCCTTATTATTTACATACTTTAGAAACTGGTGTTCCCAATGTATCTGTCCCCAGTTCCTTGCCACTAATGTACTTTTGGTCAAACAGGCTTTCAAGGAAAAATATCCCTGCAAGTTCAGCTTTGTTCAGAATGCTTCAGTCTTAAAGACTTCCTTTTAAATTCATCTTTAAGCACTGCATTCTAACCAGAAAAACTACATTTTTAGCTACTATTTAAATATGATGTGTGCCATATCTCAAATATTTTAACAAAATATGATCAAATATGTGGGCCCACTGTTTCCACTGTCTGTTCAAAGTAAAATACACTCTACACATCATCAGACAGGCTTTATACCAGTCAGATCAAATTGTAAATAGTTTTGGGTGATGTAAGAAAAATAATGACTGACTAGTTACAGGTCATCTAAACACTTTTGGTGAAACACTATCGCTCTTTACAAAAGAAAATGAATCGCACGTACTCTTCAGCGCATCCTGGTCTTATTCAAGGTAACATGCTTCCTCATCGTCCTCACCCTTTGCTTGTTGGCCTCTGTGTGTGGCTATCAAGAATCTGGGTCAAAGACATCAGGGGCTTAGCAGGGCCCTTGAATTTCAGCTCTGGAACAAACTCACCTATGGGAGATATTCTGATACAGATTTAAAAGTAGTCCCTCTCTCTTGACTTGTAGGTCAATCCAAGTGTTTTTATTTTATGGAATCTACTCTAAGTGATCAAGTCTCATCCTACTAGGGTAGTGACCACTCTATTTTGAAATTATCTTTGTTTTGCTAATCAATACTAATTGCAAATCAGCAATAGAAGTAATAAAATTGGAGACTCCACTCCCAGTGAGCAAGTTGGGAAATCTGAAGAGAGTACAAAAGTACATTATTCACTTGAAGTCACTGGGGACCTTTTAATGAGACATAGCTTTGTGGATGAACAAGGGGGAAGAGACCTGGAAAATAACTGCCCTGTTCTAGTCCCACATCCACAAAGGAGCCACAGGGTCTCAGTTAAGTTCTTTCTCTCCTCTTTGCGGTTGGGTTGTCTATGGCCACTTGACTTTAAATGAATCATTAAGGCCAGGCAGGCTGACTCACGCCTGTACGCCCAACAATTTGGGAGGCCATGGTGGGCAGATCACTTGAGCTCAGGAGTTTGAGACCAGCCTGTGTAACATGGTGAAACCTCACCTCTAAAAATAATACAAAAATTAGCCGGGCATGGTGGTGTGTAACTGTGGTCCCAGATACTTGGGAGGTTGAGGTGGGAGGATTGCTTGAGTCAGTGAGGTCAAGGCTGCAGTGAGCCAACATCATGTAACTGCACTCCAGCCTGGGCAACAGAATAAGACCCTGATTTAAAATAAATAAATAAATAAATAAAAAATAAAATCATAATTAATGTAAAAGTACTCCAGAAATCATACATGTCCTCGAATAATGTTTTAAATAACATAAATGAACAATCAACATTAAAAATATTATACAGGAAAACATCAAGATTAAATTGGTTAATCAGTGAAAATGGCCAAAAACTTAAAAACATCAAACCCTTGTAGTCACACGGCAAAGATGTGTAGAAACAGTTATTCTCATGCAAATAACTGTCTAAACCAGTACAAGCTTTCCTGTGGGCAATGTGGCATGTGCATCAAATCACATTATGACGCAGCGACTTCAATTCTAGGTATTTATTGTAAGGAAATAATAAAAAATATTCACAATAATATTGAGTGGAATTTTTTGTACTCATATTTCTAATTGAGAAAACTTGAAAAATCTAAATGTTGTTTTTAAAACTGTAATAGGGAACTGATTAAATAAATTATAGTACAGCTCAAAAAGATTTAAAAATCCTCCATATGTAACAAAATGAGAAAATAGACATTATCTACTGTCCGGTAAAGAAGCAGCAAGGTACAAAAAGTATGTTGAACATGATCTCTAGTTTGGAAAACAGACGTTAGGACCAAAATATTAGCAGTGATTTTTCTGTAGATGAAAACAATAGTTTTTATTAACTTCATGTTTATTTTCCAACTTTTCTACAATGACTGTATCACTTTGTCATAAGAATAAAAGTTATATAAAAAGCACAAATTGTCTCCAAAAGAGATTTTACTTTTTGGTATCTTGTAAGCTAACAATTCAGTAATTAGCTTTCAATGGTATCCACTATCTTCAGATAAATTATAATAAAATAAATAAGAAATTTTCCCTCGGAAAAAAGCAGAAACCTTTATTTGCACGTACAGGTTTCTGAACATTTGGAAGTAAGTTAGACATGCTTTAGACTAAAGTTAATAGTTTTTCAAAGGCTGTCAACTATAGAAATGTCGGATCAGAAACGTTAGAATTTTTAATCACCTTTTTGCATACACTACCTAAAAAAGTTTGTTTCGCTTACATAAACCATTGTGTGTCATTATTTCACAGGTTTTATCTCTCTTTAAAAACTGACTACCTATCAAGCAACATCCTCACCCATTTTGGGGACTACCACAAACTTTAAAAAATTCTACATCTGAAGGAAAAAATACATGATTAGTTATTAACTCCAAGTCTCAAACTGCAAATATGAGTGCAAATCAGGGTGACACCTGCATGCGCACGACAGCCACCAGGCCAAACGAGACAGCTGAACCCTCCCCGGCCTCCTTGCCAGCGTCCCACAGGCTGGGACAGGTGGTTGACTCTCTCCAGGTGGCCAGGGCCATTTTGTCCCCACATCACAGAAGAGGAAGATCTGTTCCCTGGGACCGCAGGAGGACTTAGGAGGCCGAGAGGACCCAGTGTCATGCGTGGAGTTCATTTGCTGGGACACACAAAACTACATGAAGGGAAGGGTGGACATGTTTCCTCGGACATCAGTGAAGGAAGGGGAAACGTGTCAAGTACATCTTCAGATTGTAGGTATCCCAATCCTTCCCTGGATTATTCAATCCATTCGTATCCTTACAAATTGAGTTTCTGTGTTACTAAGTATACCTGTATTCAATTGAAGTTGCTACAGAACCATAAAAACATCTTTCAACTTATTTTCTCAAATCCAGCAGACCATGGGGCGGCTACATTTTGCCATCCACAAGGGCTGCAGTGGGAGGTGAAGAGCAGCTCTGGCTGCTCAGCTGCATCCCATGTCCCCCAGCACCATCCTGAAGCCTTGCCTCTAGCTCCCCACCCTGTAGGAGACGCCCTGCCTCTGGGTGACAGCAGAGATCCCCACCTGGGGCAGATCCCAAGGCCTGTAAGCAGGCATTCAGAGTGTGGTTCTGCAGCAAAAGCTTTTTGGACTCAAAGCCTAAGTTTAGTCATTTAGTTGTTTGTAAGCCATGTGGCCTTGGGTCCGTTCCTCAACCCTGCTGTGCCTGGCTCCTCACCTGTAAACTGAGCATGAAAGTAACAGAACCCACCGCGTCCAGTTGTGAGGAAGGAATGAGTTCATAGGTGTGAAGCACTTAGAATTAGTCCCGGGCACAGAGGAAGCACGCGACAAATACTTGTGGGAGTCGCCACGTTCATTATCACTTTCAGGGGTGTGATTAAGATAACCTAGTCTCCTATGCATTGATTGGGAAATTACGGTCAAGACAACATAGCAATACGGTTGGTGAGTTAGGAAGAAAAAAATTTAAAGGAAAACCCCAATTCTATGTCCATCCCCCAACGATCGGAACTCAAGTTGCCAGCCGCTTTAAAATGACTCAGTGCTTAGCTGCACACTGGGCCAGCGACCCCCTTCTGGGGAGCACTCACCTCCCTTTGTACCACTTCACCTGCTGCTGCTAACACTTTTGCTATAAGGGTGAAATCACATAATCACATGTTTGCGGGTTTGTGGTAAAATAAACATAACTTCAAAGGATTATTATGCAAAGCCCCCACACCACTACCATAAGCCTCATTGTTATTCTTCTCTGTCACCCCTTGAGCCCAAAGTACATAATCACCCAGTAATTGAACTGAAATGTCTAAATGGCTGAGGCTCCTAAAGGACATAGCTATTTACCAATGAAAAAAGTCAGAAAAATTTAGCAAACCTCCCTGGTGCTCTGCTGCGTTAGTACAAAAGCCTGTGTAAGTATGACCCACCTGGACCTGCTCCTCCTCCTCAAATCATTAATGGAAACAGAACAAGCCTTGCTGTCACTAGGCAATGTAAGAGAAATAATTAAAATATCACAATTGCTTAGCTGCTTCTGAACAGAGAGGTATAAGCTCTAACCTTTCTCAAGATATAATTTTATGAAAATGTAAGCAAAAGGCAGAAAAGTAAATTTTCCTGGTCATGTCATTTAGTGCTCCTGGGGCTGGGGGGAGAGGCCAGGGGGCCTCAATGTCAGTGCTTCCCTCGATACAGACTGGGCAGTGAGTTTGGGCTTCCAGGGATGGGGGTCACCCTGGAGGATGGGCGTTTTCATGGCAAGCATCCTGGCACTCTCAGTAGAGCCCGCCGTGCTCTAATCTGCAGAAAGAAGCCTCATTTCAAACACTGAATACAACAGCAGCCAGTTTTCTTTTTAAAATTGTAGATTTTTAAAAGCTCAGAAATCAGGTTTTCCTCTTTGGAGCAACACAGAACTAATTCCTGGGTCCTCGGGGTCTTTGCTGGTGGAGTACGCCCTACCCCTCTACACCCACCATTAAATCTCTGGATAGACACACAGGTTAATTACACATATTTTTAAATTCTGCAAAGGATTCTCTGAAGGACGCATCTCAGCCCACCTAAGTACAAAACAGCCATCACTCAATGGCTAAACTCGGCAATCCTTAGCACCCAGTGGAGTTAAAAATTTTAATTATCATTTTTTAAAGCACAATACTTATCATTTGAATGAAACATGTCAGCACACAAATCATGAAATGATGATTCTGAATAGAATTTTTGTTGGTTGATTGCATAAGCAATACCTCTTGTTGCTGAAATAACATCTCAAAGGCAAAATAATGACGACATGACAATCCGTGTAAATCAAGAACTGCATGTGGGTTTATTTTACATCTGAGAAAACAGTGGATTTAATTGTGTGAACCAAAATGTACTGTACAATATTAATGATAGAACATCAAAATGTATAATTAATAGTGCATTGCTTGCTTTGTTTTTATGTATTTATTTTTGTCTGACAGTCCCTCTGAGTACATGCATCTGGAGAGATGCAGGTGCCAGTAAAAGTCCTCTATTTAAATCAAGCTGCAGGAACTAAATTTTATTCAAAAATTGTGGTTTTACATTATATACACAGAAATTTAATATAAAATGACAATATAAAAAGTTAAAAGAGAAAGCATACAGCCAGAAGGTACAAAGAAAGTTGAAGAGATTAAAATGGTACGATATGTAACATACAGGAGTTTTTAAGCTGATGCTGGCAATTTACAAGGAAAGGACTCCAACGTTTGCCCCATTTTTTTTTCATTTACCAATGCAGCACGCTATAGAAAGGTCAGCTTGTACCAAAGCTTACATTTGTAAATAACTATAAACCGCAATATTTTACAGGAAAAAAGAAATAGCATTTTTACACATTTTTAAATAATAGCTTGCATACTTTTTTTTTTGTTTTTTGTTTTTTTTTTTGCCAAAAGTGGCATTTTTCAGCATCCAGAGGGTTTGGGCATAGTGGCGAGTGGGTATCTGTTGTTGTTTTTTGTTTTAGACATGTAGAGGTGTGGCTTCCAAACCCCGTGAGTCCTACACAGCTTTCTATCTTCCCACAGCTGCATGCATGTTTCCTCACAAACCAGTTCTGCATATAAAAGCTCATTTTTTAATTATTAAATAAGTTTTGTGTCTGACACAGCTTTTGATCTGAATGAAATGCCTTTAAGCCTTTTTTTCTTTTTTCTTTTTTTTTCAAGTGAAAGGCACAGAAATGCAATTACAGTCCTCAAAGGGTTAAATTTGACACTACCAGGTTCTATGACCTTTATTGTCATGGCAACTTCGTCATTTTAGGATGTCTTTTTACCATTGTTATTTGTGTCTTTCTTTACTGCTAAATAATGTCTCTGAGTAGTGTGCCCCACTATTTCCTACAAAAGATAGCTTCACATCAAGAACAGATGTTGAAAATAAAGGTCAGACTTTGACTCACAGTAAAAGAAAAATAACATGCACAGATCGGACAGAGGGCATATAAATATACAAAATATGTGTAAGAAAACCAAGGTCCAGAGAGGCGGGCCAGCAACAAAGGAAAGACTGATTTTAGAGGCTCAGGCCAGGCCTAGTGCAGCTCGACGACGTTTAGTGCAATGTTCCGCGGTCTCTTGCATACCTGGACGCTACTGTTTCTCCAACTCAGTCACATAGATCAGGTGGTCCTCGGGGGACTTGCCATGAGTCTTGCTAAGGTGCAGTTTGACTGCGTGCTTGCTGGCAAAAGTCCGGTTGCAGAGCTTACATTGGAATGTGGAGCCCAAGTCTTCCTCGGTGGCCCCCAGAGGGCCCAGAGTTTTGTTGGCGAGGACTTTGGAAACATTCTGCTGTTCTTGAATCTGATTGAGTGGCAGCTTGGATAGATCCTTCAGGCTGAAGCCCAAGTGCGTCTCCAAATGACTTATGTATGTAGACGCAGTTCTGAACTGAGAGGCACAATCGTTGCAAAAGAAAACAGGATGCCCTGTGTCCAGGTTCTTTAGGAATTTCGTTCCCCCTGTCCTCCTCAACTGGTACTTCACATTGGCCAGCCAGTGGCTGATGGTGGTCATGGAGAGGCCAGTAAACTTCGAGATGTGCACCCTCTCCTGGGGGCCCAGGTCCGACATGATGTACTTGCCCTCTGTGGTCTCCCGCAAGCTCGAGGCGAACTGGGCCTGCAGGATGAGCAGGTGCTGCGGGTTCCAGTTGGACTGCCGGCCCTTCCTCTTGTGGACGGGTGACAGCTCGTCCAGTGCCTCCTCAAAGCTGCTGCCATCAGCATCAGACTTCTCCGAAACGGTGGAGGGCGTGGAGGACTTGGGCGTCAGGCGGCCTGTGAGATTTTTCACCATATCGGAGATGTCCATGAGCGCGCTCTCCCGCAGAGGTGACGCCACCGGATCGGCCATGCTGGACCCCAGCGGCTTGTTCTTGGACTTGGTTAAGTCAATGGGCTGGTCGCTGTTTTCGTAGTAGTAGCGGTCGATGGCGTCGGCCTGCTTCACGGGCGCGGCGGGGCGCGCCGGCCTGTCCAGCATGCTGTTGCTGATCTTGTAGAGCATGGCCAGCGGGTCCAGCGAGGCGCCCACAGGCTTGGACACCTTGCCCAGGTGGGTGTTCATGATGGACTGCAAAGCGCTCAGAGGGTTGATGAAGGAAGGCTCTGGCGAGTGGTCCGTGATGATCCCCAGGTTGTTACAGCCGTTGGTGACCTTTGCTTTGAGAGGCTCTGTGCCGTTTGGGGTGTGAACGTCCAGCGGTCCCTCCTTTTTGGCCTTCCCGGTCTCGGCCTCAGGGCCCTTCTTCTGTTGTTTGCCGCTGACTTCCTCCGTTTTAGGGAAATCTTTATTCTCTTTTGCTATGGGGGACGCAGCCTTGGCCGGGGAGCTCTTCTCCTTCTCAGGGGGCCTCTCCTCCTTCTTGATGCTGACCTTGCCCGTGACCTTCTCCACCAGCTCCTCCATGGCGGACACATTGCTCTTGTGCGGTGGGGGCGTGAGGCTCCCCGGGGAGTGCAGGAGAGCGTTGTGCTCGGTGGAAGACAGCGACTTCACGCCGCCAGCATAGGACGGCTGCACCTGCACACTCTGCACGGCCGCGGGGAGTGGCTTCACGGTGCCCGGCAGCTGGTAGGCCGCGTGGATGCTGGGGTAACCACCCCACGAGGGCGCGCCATTCTGGGCTTTGCTAATGGCCGTGGAGACGGTATTCTCCAGGGACTTGAGAATGTCCAGCCCTCCCTTGGGGCTGTCGTCCAGGTCCTCCTCGCGCAGGTACGGGTACAGGGTGCTGGGCTCAAATTTCTCCGAGCTGTCCTCACTCTCCTCCTTGATCTTCTCCGCGTCACCAGCCATGGGCGGCTTCTCCTTCTCCGGCTCTTTCTTGTCTTCTGAAGCTGTGGACCCCGCGGGAGACTCGGGCTGCTTTTTGATGCTGGAGGCCGGCAGCCGCGTGTGGGTGGTGGGCGGCAGGGGGATGGACTGGATCTTCTCTTCCACCACGGGGTCCAGCACCAGCTGCTTGCCCTTCTTTGAGGCGGAGGTGGTCACTTTCAGGAAGTGCCCGGTGACCATCATGTGGGCGGTGAGCTGCTGCAGGGTGTCGTGGGAGCTGCCGCACTCCATGCACTTGAGGATCTGCGCCTTGCGGGCCTCGAACTGCCAGGTGTAGCTGGCACCGTTCTGGTAGCCATAGCGGTTATTGGGTGTGACGTATGGGTTCGCCGCTTTCTGATCCTTGGCTGACTCACTCAGGGCCACCTCTGCGGCCATTCCTGCTGGCTCAGGGGAGCAGGGGGGCGCCAGGTCCTGAAGCGCCCGCTTTTTGGTGGAGGGGACCAGTTTGGTGATGGCTGGCACTGGCTCCTTCAGAGGCACTTTCTGGTAATGCTTGGTTTTGATCATGTGGACGCTGAGGTCCTGCAAGGACTCGAAGGAGTGTCCACAGTACATGCACTTCAGCACCTTCTGGGCGTCCTCCTTCCCCTCCATCTCCATCAGGGAGCGCTTCCTGGGCTTGGACCACCGCTTGGTCTTCTCGGAGTCCTTGTCCCTGTTGTCATCACGGTAGTGGCCTGTCTCGTTCATGTGCACCGTCAGTTCCACCAGCGTGTCGTACGCGGCACTGCAGTCTTTGCACCGGAACTTGCTGGCGCCGGTGAAGACGGAGCCGTAGAGCTTGTTGTTCTGGCGGTAGAGCTGCACGGTGCTGAACAGGCTGGGCTCGGGGAGCAGCCCATACGAGGACGTCTGCTGCAGCGTCTTGGCCAGTGCGGCCTGGTGCCAGTCGTACCCCGAGCTGCTGCTGGTACTGGTGGTACTGCTGTGGCTGGTGCTGGAGCTGCAGCTGGTGCTGGGCGTGCTCGCCGTGGGGCCGGCGGTGCTGGCGGGGCAGACGGGGGGCGTGGGGGTGGGGGCGGAGCTCTCCTTCTGGCTGGCATCGTTGGTGCTGGTGGTGGAACCCGACTTCTTTAAATCCAGAGCTAAGCTGGACCAGCAGGACTCAGAGAACAAGTTTGCATACACAGCTTTGATCTGTGCCAGGCTGTCCTGGGGGTACGAGACGCTGTCGGGACACTGCGGATCCTCCTTCTCTTCTCGAGAGGAAGAGCCTTTGAAATGGGCCAGCTGGTCGCTGCTCTCACTGAAGGGCGACCCGTAGCCGGGGTCCTGGTTAGTCGCAGAGCTGACTGGGGAGTTCTGGTAGCTCTGCGCCTCTTTGATCTCTGTCTCTTCATTGCACATGTACTCACTTTCCTGAATGTCCAAAGACAGCCCGTCATCCTCCACGTGCTCTTCATCTATTTCTGCTGCCTTCAATTCTTCCTCAGGAACATAAGCTAGGAGAGAAAAGTAAAACCCAGTTAGAAGAAGTAAATCATCTTCAAGGATGCAGCCTCCCCAGCAGTTAGATGATTTTTAAAAAGATGTTTGTCAGCCTAGCTCCCAAGACACAAGGCTACCCCAAGTTTACGTATCTACCCCTTTGTAGGAGTTAGGTTTCAAAAGGTGCTGTCCCCTTCTGAGTGTGTCTTTAGCAAAGGGGACTGAACTGGAGGATGGTATCCTGTGCTCCTCCCAAACATGTCAGTTTGACCCTTGCAGCCTGGTGGGAAGGGCAGGAACTTGGGACTCCAGCTACCACCCGCCAAGTACCCCTCCTATCAGCTGTTCCCTCCTAAGTGACCCAGGAGTCCCCTCATGACTTCCACACGGCAAATACTTGTAAATACCCATCGGGCAGGACCTGGTTATCAATTTTCAGAGCAGGATATTCACAGACAGTATTATATCGTTCCCATAAATAAAAACACTCCTCAATGGCAAGCAATGAAAACACTCTGGTCTTCAGCAAAAGCAAGAACCCAATATGGCACCGCCAATCCCCTGCCTGGGCAGAGTAAAGCGCCACCCTCATGGGGCTGCTAGATGGCAAAAGCCATGGTTGTTCACCAAGGCCCAGAGCAGCCTCACTGACTGCAGCCAAAAGCTGGAAGGCACCAAAATGTCCACTGATGGTTGGAGGGATGAACACGGTGTAGCGTTTCGTCTGTGCAGCAGCCTCCAGGCACCTGTGGCCGGGGGCAGAGGCACACACAGCAGTGGGCCAGCAGTGACGGGCTCCCCAAACTGAGCAGATCCAAGTCAAGCGAAACGTTTCCTTTGCATTAGTGGCCATGAAACTCCCTTTCACAAAGATGGGTTGATGAAAACCCTGAGGCACTTTCCTGTAGTGGATCCTGATAGAAGGGCCTCCCGCACACAGTGGGAGGGGCCTGGGGCCAAGGCCAGCGCATGCTCAGGCCTGCCAACATCGTAAACCTGGGCCTTCTGCTTCCTTCAGAGGGCAGAACATCACTCAGGCTTGGAAAGGGAGTTCTGATACGCACTGCAGCCTGGATGCACCTCGAGGGCACAGTTCTCAGTGAAGGGAGCCGGTCACAAGAGGACACGTACTGCACGGCTCGCCTCACGTGAGGGCCCTAGAACTGTCACATTCATAGAAAAAGAAAGCAGAATGGTGGTGGGTGCCAGGAGAAGGAGGGGATGGGGACAGAGTTTCCATCTGGGAAGATGAGAAAGTTCCGGAGATGGAGGGTGGTGATGGCTGCACAACAATATGAACATTCTTAACGCCATGAAACTGTGCACTTAAAATGGTTAAAATGGTCACTTATACGTTATAAATATTTTATCACAATAAAAGCTGTTTAATTACAAAAGCCCAACGGTCCACGCTCCATCCGCCGACTACAGGTCCACAACCGCGCAGCAGAGCGACCTCATGGGCTGAAGGCAGCGTTTCCCAGAGGGGCCTCCGGGATACAGCAGTTGTCCCATGGATGAGGCTGGAGGGCACAGAAACCGAGATGCAACCTGGACTTGTGACTGCAGGACATGTCAGATCCTTTACTGCACAACCCACCTTCCCAACTCCCAAGGGAGACTGCTGCAAGGAACACCGCCTCAGCTTCTTTGACCAAGGCACTTTTACTTACTTTTCCCATCTGAGGGAACAACTAGCTGGACTAGAGTTCCATCAACAACTTAGGATATTTGGGGTTCAGATATTTTGCAGAAAGTCCCTAGTAAAATGCATTGATCTGACCTAAGAAGGGTGTCTCATTAAACATCATTATTCACGATCACATCATCAGAGCCAGGGCCCAAGGGAACACGACCATGAGGACACACATTTTCAGGCAGGACTGCTGGGAGGGACAGAAAACATCTTGGCTGCCCAAAGGGAGGATGCCAGGGGCAGTGGGGAGCAGTGTGAGAGCCTCAACACCTGCAAATGTAGGGCTTCAGATTCTAGTGGCAGCCACCACTCACAGGCACACGCACAATTGCACGCATACACACAAGCACACGCACACACACGCACAATGAGAGACGACTGAATCGGTCATGTGGAGAGTCTCTTCTAGCTCAGGCCGTCCCGAGTGCTTGCACGCACTGCCCTTTCTGCACACAGCCTCAACTCCACCTCTAGTGAGAGCATAAGACAATCTGCGCACCTGTGTTCACGCGTTTCACAGCAGTATGCGGAACAGCAGCAAATCCACGATTCACGATTCTGTTCACACTGTGCTGTGATTGTGGAAAATAACCAATCATGTAAGACCTCAGGCCTCAACTATAGGCATCAACATCTGGGGAATGCTCTAGATGATACTATGACTCCCCTGTAAAATACAACACTCAAAATTAAAAGATAATTGCTAAGTTCAGGCACACTGTCATTCGCCCCTAATTATTAAAGGTTTAGGATGGCCCAGTTCTGAGGGTTCACTGCTGGGACCTGGGAACCCTACTTTAAGAACCACTGGTCAGACTCGTCACCTTTGAACCAGCCTGGCCTGGGTCATGTTGGCTTGGGCCACAAGGTGCAGCTCCTCTGTGTACTCGGAAGGTGACTCTGAAGGCTGCAGGGTGTGCTGGGCAGGGCAACGCCCGGGAGAGGCAGAAGGCCCAGGTTTACGATGTTGACAGGCCTGAGCACGCACTGGCCTTGGCCCCAGGCCCCTCTCACTGTGTGAGGGAAGCTCTTCTATCAGGATCCACTACAGGAAAGTGCCTCATGGCTTTCATCAACCCATCTTTGTGAAAGGGAGTTTCACAGCCACTAACGCAAAGGAAACGTTTTGCTTGACTTGGATCTGCTCAGTTTGGGGAGCCCGTCACTGCTGGCCCACTGCTGTGTGTGCCTCTGCCCCCGGCCACAGGTGCCTGGAGGCTGCTGCACGGACTAAACGAGCCCTCCCACAGCCCACCCCACAGCAGGCAGCCAACCTGTGTGCGCTAATAAGTGACTTTGTGTTCGTTGGCTTGGGTTACCATATCCACATACGGTAGACTGGCTGGCTTGACCAACAGAACTTCCTTTCTCCCAGTCCTGGAGGCTGGAAGTCCCAGGTTAAGGTCTGGCAGGGTTTGCTTTCTGGTGAGGCCTCTCCCTGGCTTGAGGATGGCAGCTCTCTCCCTGAATGGCTCTTCCTTCCAGCAGGTGGAAAGAGAGAGCTCTTCCACTTCCTCTAAGGTCACCTCTGTTGGACAAGGGCCCTGTGACCCCATTTAACATTAATTACTTCCTAAAGGCCCCTTCTCCAAATACAGCCCCAGTGGGAGTCAGGGCTTCCACATACGAATGAAGGGGACACAATTCCGTGCACGGCAGGCTTCTGTCTCAACTCTGAAAACACAGAAATGGGAAACCTACTCTCACACCTCTAGGGTGTGTTCAACACTGACCAATCCTCGTCCTCTTGCTTGGAGCGGGCGCCCACAAAGGATGAGGGTCAGGAGTCAGGGCTGCGTCTCAGGACCTGGCCCGGCATCTCAGGACCGCATGGTGATGGCCTCCTCCCGGACCATCCTGCACCCTCACGCTCCCAGCAGGTGCAAAGCGTCATCCAGACCAGGCTCCACTCGGCCGTCCTCCAAAACAGTTCATTCTGCACCCAGGAAGTTCCCAGGCTGAGCTACAATGTATCTCACTGCCAATCTGGTTCAGAACAGATTGGACCTCACAGATCACAGAATGAGAAGGCCCTCCCAAGAGGTCATCTTCCCAGCACGCCATTTTCTTGCGCAGATGTCCACGGCCCTGTGTGGGCTCCAGGGGGTGCGGACGTGGAAGGAGGGGGTCCATAAAGTCCCTGCCCTAGGGACAGGGACTCATGTCCCAGGGAAGAAGCAAAGCAGGGTGATCAGGCAGCCTGTGGCCGGGTAGGGGAGGGACACTTTTGGAAGGGAGGGAACTCCAGTGTGGACCAGGGTGAAGGCTGGGCCCCCACAGGTTCAGGCTCTCCCTGCCCGTGCCTAGCATGCCCACCTTCCAGATGCCATCTGGAGGCAGCTTCTCACTCCCCACCCGGTTGCACCTGTGAGCAGCATGTGGCCCTGTCCGTTTCTGGACCCTCGGTGCCCGCTTCCCCCTCTCTGTTCTGAACTGCCGCATCCCCAGGTCGGCCTGCTGCTCTTGCCCATTCTTACCACAGCCTCTCTCTGACCAGTCTCACTGTCTCCACAACCCCAGTGCCTGTGCTCACCACAGCCATGGGCACCCCTGCACACCTGCCAGACATAGGCCCATCAGGGAGGACGCCTGTCCTGCTGCCCCCATGGTGCTTTCAGGTCCTGGCCCCACGTCAGGCCCATGGAAGGAACCCCACTGTTCTAACACAGATCTAAAGTGACACGGGTACTCCACATCACACCTACGTTGTGTGCAAACAATGACACCCCACCGCCCGCTCCAGCACTGTCCTCCTCATAACAACAGCTCACTTTCTCCTCCTTCTGAACCTCCAGATTCAGATGTTACCGAATAACCCTAAACGAGAGTATCTGAGCCAGAAAAGCAGCGCGATCCTCAAAGCCTCCTGGTCCTTGGGCCCCGCATCCAAACTGGCCCTGCACTGATGACCAGCTGTGGCCAGAGCCTTCCAATGTCCCCCAACGGACGTCCCTCCACTCCTGGTCTGTGACATTCTCCCTTCCAGCAGACACTGTGCTCTCAACAACCCTGAGTTCAAGCCTTTGTTGAAGCTGTGTGTCCCAGGCAGGGTATCTGGACCCTCACTGCTGCCCCGCCTGTGCCCAGCCCTCCATGCCCAGCCCGCTCTATCTGGTCCCAGGCAGCCCTTCTTCCACAGGGGAGTGCCCAGTCTGGATGCCAGCCCTCCCCCCCGCTCTGCCTGTGTGAGCTACTGGGCCCTCTCTCATCCCTCCAGGGAGGCTCAAAGGTCATCTCCTTATGCCACCCTCTCAACCCCCTCACAAAATTCACCACTCCTGGAAGAATCTGAGCTGTTACCTGTCTGTCCTCTTCATCAAGCTGTGAACTCTTCCACTCAACTAACACAGCACAGGCTCCTGCGCCTCTGGGTTGAGTATTTCCATCCCATTGCCTCATTTAATCCTCACAACCCTTGAAGCTAAGTATCACTGAGACACCTATTCCTCAGGAAAGAAAACAGAGTCTCAGAGAAGTTGACCGACTTCCCCGAAGTAACACAGGAAACAAATGATGGAAACATGATTTGAAAGCGAGTCACTGACTCCCCGCCCCGTCTTTCTCCTTTGCCAAGTGATTTTCTTTTGTCTCATTAACATCTAAATGCCAGAGAAGATATGGAGCAAATGTTTTTGAAAGAATGAATGACCCAAAGTAATTCTGTAGTAAGTATTTAGAACAGCCATTATGTGCCAGACACAGTGTTGTGTGTATGAGAGAATCTCAAAGAAAAAGAGTAAAGGGAGAGAAATGTTAAAACATTGATACCCTTTAGCCCAATCATTTTATTTTTTTTGAAGTTAGTCTAAGAAGTTAATATGAAATGCAGAAAAAGCTTCATGCCCGAAGATGTCCCTTATACAAGATGTCCTTTTATACACATAAAACTTGCCACAGTCTAAATCTTCAACAATAAGGAGCGGTTACATGAACTAGTATTTATTCCCAGGATGCAGTATCCTTCAAACATGAGAAAGTATGTTTTAATAACATGGAGAAAGTCATTAAATGAAAAAAGCAGAAGACAAAATTATATACACAGTACAAAGAAAAAATCCTTTTCAAGAATGTTACAGTGTTTTCTATCTAGATAATAAATACATGGGTTATTTATCATCGAATGAAGTGGTTCCTGATAAATATCGTATTTTCGAAATCTTCATTGTTTTCAGTTCAGCCAACATGGACTAGCCATTGAACACCATTGCTGGAATGAATTCGCTAGAAGCAAACTTTCACGGAACGTCTACCAGCCGCAGCCACAGCCACCGGTCAGATCCTGGGAATTAGGGAGCACGGAGAATGGCACGGCCCAGCCCGGGACAGGAATGCAGGGAAAGGCTTTATTAATTGTTACTGTGTTTTAATGTTAAAAATGAAAGGGGGTTTGGGACGATCGGGGATGCAGATGGTGTCTGGGCTGAGAACATGAGTGGGCTCCTGCTCCACACTGCCAGAGAGGCTGTCCTGGGTGAAAGGGGGTTTGGGACGATCGGGAATGCAGAGAGTGTCTGGGCTGAGAACATGAGTGGGTTCCTGCTCCACACTGCCAGAGAGGGCCCGAACCCGCCCTCCGGACACCAAGCAGCTCTCCTGACCCCGTTGGATAAAGCACATCCCCACGATTCTCCCACTGCCCCAGTCCAGGGGCCTTGAGGCTGAAGTGCTGGTCAGGGTGGCCTCTTGTCTAAAGCTCTTGTGACCATGGAAGGGAACAGCCTTTGGGACAGCCACAGACATTAGTGGGTGCAAGGGACTCCACGGTCCCACAGATGGAGGTGGGCAGGAGGATGCCCCATGAAAGACTCCATATTAAATCTGTGACTGGACTGCCAGCCTCACCTTACCCTCTTCCTCCATCATTGCAAGACCCTTTGAGGACTGGCTTAGTTCCAAGGACTCAATAATAATAAAAATCATAATAGTAACTGGAGCCACAGTACCACCTCCGGACAACCACTCCAGCAGCCAGCACTGGAGGACCTGTGCTTCTGATCTCCCCCATCACAGCTGAGTGGCCAAGGGTCCTCCCAAGGCTCAAGCAGGCAGCAGCAGGCCAGGCTCCAAGCAGCCTCTGCCTCCCTCCACACCCGGTCTGTTCAACACAGTGCGCTGAGCCTCCCAGTTCTTCTGCCCCCACAGGCCCCCAACAAGGTCCCGTACCCTTCCAAAACTAGGGAGCAGGCAGAGAGCACCACATCCCAGGGCCAGAACCCCTCAGAAGGACTGAAAATCAACAGAGTTTCATTTTAAGAGTTTAGGACCCGGGGAGAAGAAGGTGGCTAGGTGTCACAGGACAAAGCCTGAGAAGGGAGAAATTCCAACCCAGAACCCAGGGTGCCTGCAAACAAGAGCAACCCAACACCGTGGCTGCCGTATAAGGCAAAGAAGTGCTTGGATTTTGCTAAGTCTGTATCCAGGAGGAATGTGCCAAACCACATTGGGCAGCCAGCCCCTCCCCCAACCCCCGGGGCTATACCTGTCACACACAGCAAGGTCCACTAAGCCACCCTGGATGTGTGCACGGGTGACCCAAAGGGGTGCTCCCCAGGAGCCTGGGCCTGAAAAGACAGAGTGAACTGGGGTGGGACTGACACCCCAGTGGTTCGCCTTTATGGGGCTTACACTAGCGTGGCCATTGCTGTGATTTCTTTAGTAGAACAGATCCCCCCACCCACCCCATTAGCATGGCAGAAGAAGAGAGATGGAAGGTACAGATCTGATGTCTGGAGAGCATGGTAGGAGCCCAGGCTCAGACACGTACACACAGTGTGACCCGATACACTCACTCGCTCCTTGGGACCTCGGTCTCCCCACTGGAACAATGTCTTTTGGGGTTACAGGAAGTATTTCTGGCAATGACAGAATCATCACCATCAGTATGTGGCCCAACTGTATGCTTGTCAGCTGCTGTGGTCTGAATGTTTACCCCTGCCCTCGAATTCCTCTGTTGAAATCTAACCCCCCACGGTAATGGTAGAAGGAGGTAGGGCCTTTAGGAGTTCACCAGGAAAGAGCCCTCAAGAACAGCATGAGTGTCCTTATTTTTAAAAAGGCTCCAGAGAGTTGCCTTGCCCCTTCTACCACCTGAGGACACAGTGAGAGGACACCGTCTACACACAGGAGGCAGGCCCTCACCAGCTCCCGGATCTGCTGCTGCCTTGACCTCCCACCTCTCAAGCCCAGAACTGTGAGTAATACATGTCTGTTGCTCACAGTCCACACACAGACACACAGTCCACGGTGCTCTGCTACAACAGCCCGAAGGAACTAGGATGCCTGCTCCTCCTCTTCCTCACACCCTGTAGACTCACAGGATGAATCAGAAAACGTCCTGTATGCAGATGTGCCATCGTCCTGTGGCTGTGGGAACCTGCTTAACTTCATGCCACTCAAATACATGGGAACAATAGGAACAAAATAACGATAAGCCCATCCCAGCCCAAGACCATCCCTTCAGTTAAGACTGAAGCTGAGCCAGCATCAGTGTGAACTGTTGTGTAGATGGTGCTTTGACAGTCAGATGTGAAATCCGGGCCACAGATTGGCTGGGCCCTCCTTGTTCTTCTTTTCCCTGTGCCTTCCTTTCAGAGGCTTTGCTAATGATTAGAGCATCTGCCAAAGAACAGAGGAAGGAAGGGAGAGGCGAGGAAACCCACACCAGGCAGAAATGCTGTTCCTTGTGAAGAGCTCTTTGGAGGCCTGACGGAGGAGGCGGTGGACACAAACGATAGCAATAAGGTCAGGAAACTGTCTACCCAAGTTCTTTCTTCCTCATTAGCACATGTAAGTGAGAGCTGACTGTGAAAGAGGAATGATGTTCAAAAGTGACAAACACAAACGCAGGTCTTCAGTCCCTGCTTGGTGACTGCCTTACAGTAAATACCAAATTTCACTATTGTATTGCCACCTGGTGAAACTATATAATCTTACCAAATTACGTGTTTGTCTAAATCAAACTATTTTTCAGACTGGCAAACGTGATATCCAAGAACAGATGGCCATTATATCAAAATACATTTACTCCAAGGGGCCAATTCACAAAAGGGGCCTCCCCACACCTAAGTGATGAATGTACAGCTCCGATTCACTGTCGAATCTTACGAAACACACTGTCTTCCAAATTTATAATTGATCACTCATAAAGTAATGCCACTTCATTATGGAAAGAGCAGGTGGTTTTGATGAAAGTTAGAATACACTGGGAAACAAAAAATGCGAGAGAGCAGACACAGGCAGAGCTTAGTCCTTCCTCCTCAGGAAAGAAGGTAAAAATACAATATATGTGCTAATTTACTAACACGGTTCTGATTTCTTGCAGGAAGACTGACACCCTGCCAAGCAAAGCTGAAAGGCCACTTCTGCTCTGACATGATAGAAACAAAAAATTTTCTATTACTTCAGCAAATTTTAGTTGCCTAATACCAATCATTAATGCACTGGTTTACTTAAGCATTTAATGTGTAAGAGAACTACTTTAGTTACTTAAAACCCAATAGAGATGGGTGCACCAAAATCTCAGAAATCACCACTAAAGAACTTATTCATGTACAATGAAAAATAAATAGAAATATAATTTAAATACATATATTTATTATTATGGTTATTATATATACATAAGAAACCAGTAAATGTTAAAAAAAAAAAATAGAAACAATTTTTAAGAATTTCAGAGTCTGCACATAAAATGACCTAAAGGCTTTTCCCAATTCTGATTTTAATTAGGAATCCACAGGTAACTGTTTTAAAACAAACATAATTTCTTCTTTCTCTCACTGCCCCTGAATTCAATTTCAAGTTAAGTGGGGAATAAGAAAACTAATTAAAGACCCTCTTGCTGTTCCCAATAAGCACTTTAGGTGTTAATCTTTTGTCTAGAGTTTGTCAACAATGTACTTAACAAGTAGCACAAATCAGAGCTTAAACTGTAATTTAAAAGATGAAAAACTTTGATTTTCAGTGGTGTCAGGAAGAAAAAGAGGACATTATATGAGAATCTTAAAAAATTAAAAGAATTTAAAATAAAGTGAGAAGAGCAAAAAGC
The DNA here is from genome assembly GCF_047675955.1 of Chlorocebus sabaeus. Classification (NCBI taxonomy): domain Eukaryota; kingdom Metazoa; phylum Chordata; class Mammalia; order Primates; family Cercopithecidae; genus Chlorocebus; species Chlorocebus sabaeus. The sequence goes on from NC_132921.1 coordinate 5,163,871, forward strand.
AAGTGACACTTCTATGCACCTGAGAGAGCACATGGCTGTTTCCGGACTACTGGAGTGCATGTTCACACGTGGTGGAAATGCTCTCTTATTCCAGAAACCAAGCTAGGCATCCCCAAGGTGTGCATACCCAACGACCTGCACTCAAAACATCAGCCGATTTCAGTTTTTACCCCCTCGTCTGGGGAAAGAGAAATCCCACCCTGAGGCAGTGTGATGACCCTGGGTCTACAAACCCCATATGAGCAAACACCAGCTTCCAACTTGGTACTATCTGACCCCCTGAAACTAAAAGAAGACTTTCAGCAGCCAGGGCAGGGCTCGCCCTGATGAGAAGCATTTAGAAATCCGGAGAGGACACTTGTGCATGGCATACCTCGTCAAATGGCTGAAGTGAGTGTAAAGAAACATAACTCAGACTAAGTACCAGCTCGTTCTCTGACTACATGCTGCCAGCCATCACCGAGAACTACTAACAAACGCCACATCTACTGCTGCCTGATAACACAGTTGCCTTCACAGCACTGCACACTGTACTCTTGCAACACTTTAACACAAAGTTTACTCCTAAACCTGAACTTCTACAGGCCTTCCCAAGGGTCTCAGAGGATGGGAGGGAAAGATCAAGGAGTGAAGGCTCTTCCACAGTCTCCAAAACCCACAAAGGGCTTATGTCTCAGAATATGTCTCCATTTTAAAAGCCAGTAGCTTATTCCCATCGACACACAGGATACAGAAAAGAAATGGGAATGCCAGTCCCCAGGCCATCGTGGCGTGGATGTAGGCAAGTGGCAAGGACGTGTACCAGGCACCCGTGCTGCTACTGATGGGAGACTAGCACCAACATCCAGCACAGAGTTAGGAGAACTTTTATCTTTAAAAGTGGCTACAGACAGAAATTATTTACCAGTGTGATGAACCATGAGCTAACACATCCTGCATAATTGTTTCTATACTTGACTGGAAACCAAGTACAGGGTAACATAACACCTGACTTTATTTAAATCCCTTTAGTAACAATATTCGGTGTCTGATTTAAAAGTTATATCAACACTATCATGACAGAAAATAAAATTCTTTCTCTTAATAATTAGGTTTATTTTTACTATTATCAGTGAATTCTCATAACTGCTTTACAAGATGCCTTTTTAAAAAAGTTTACTTTGGCAGCGAGAAAGACAGACAGATAGACAAAGATAGAAAGAGACATAAAAACTTACAAGTTTAGCTAATTATTTGTGACAATGCTTTGTTTTCATTATAAGCTACAATTTTCTAAAAATCTTTTGTTTTCACTATAAGCTACAGTTTTCTAACAATCTTTAGTTCTTATGGGTACAAATGTACTGGAATATATTATGATATTTGTAGAAATGCTTATTTCTAGCGATGAACCTATCAGAATATCCTTTACCAGGAAAATGAATAAAATCTTTTAGCCTAAAAGATTTTTATAAGAGAGGCTACTGAATCACAGAAAATAAAGTCGCCACCTCTGCATTTTCTCCACTACACCCTCGCTGTTGGCGTCACCAGCCCCCCACCATCACCCCACCCCACCTCATGAAAATCTGAATGAGTAAGCTTCAAAATGGTAACTGCAGTATAAAATTCTTCTTTTACAATTACTTATAGAAATAAATGACATTTTCCCCATCAAATAAAACAAAGACTCCAGATCATCATTTTTGCTATTTCTTTTTGTGTCAAAACAGCTTTGCCATCACTCCCCCACCCTTCCTGAGCCTAGTGCAATGGTGCAGAATGTGACAGTGTGAGCGTGTACAGTGTGTCCTGCCATCGGGGGGACACTCACAGCACCCTACAGACTGCAAGGAACCGTGTGAACCAGCAAGCACCAGCAGCCCAGGAGGAGGCGCCGCCAGCCTTCACACACACGCATGTGGGGGTGGGTGTGGATGTGCAAGAGTACACACGTGTGTGTGTACATAGGTGTGAGTGTGTGCAGGCAAGTGTGTATGTGCATGGGTGTGAATAAAAAATTTTAAATTATATAGGCCCTACCATTCCCAAAATGGAAAAGGGACAACTGGTTCTTATGGTTAGACTTCATTTTTTAATTACATCTTGTTAATATTTTCTGTCATAAAATGTGCCTTCTGGATGCCAATGTGTCCCTGAAGATACGCTGTCACCCTGAGCAACATGAAATTATGTGTGTTCTAATACGAGTGGACATAAGGCAATGTATACGGTCCCTGTTAGAGCCTCATATGACACCAACAATGTGTGACCTGACGGTTTACAATGTAAACACACACACACCGTCTGAAAAACATTCTCATCTCAAATTGTAATTATATGAGGCACAAACATCGTATCTTTAGCAAATTAGATAAAAATTAGGTTTCTCAATTTGTAGCCCAACATTGTTTAAAATATCTTTGTTTCTTTAAAGAAAACAAGACTCACTCTAGTCAACAGTCATTTTTAAGGATGGGTGAGAAGTGACAGCTGTATTTGCTTTTTAATGGCTAAATGTGGTAAAGTTGCAAATTCCCTTGAGTCTTAATAACACTGGCTCTGAGCAATTAGGTTTGTATTCTCCCCGAACTTGCATCTCAATCTGTACCCCAATTATGCACAAAATAAAGGTGTTTTCTTAAACCATCCTGTTTTATATTCCATAAGAGGTGAACACCCCCAGAATGCTGCCTCACTGTTATCGCGGCTCTGTGGATAGATGAACAAGTGTGGGTGCTTTGCTAAAGAGCTGAAGCAACAATAGAAGAAAGGCTTCCCCGAACACGCTCTGCTTTCTAAAAGTCAGCTTCAAATCTATCCTGAAAAATCTAGCAGACACCCCAAATACCCACACACACTATGGAACATCCGTGTACCCCATCTCTTCCTCCTCAGTGGCAAAACACCCTGATGAAAAGCAGAAGGTGTGTCCCTTTCACAAAAGGCACAGTGTTCCCACATTTGGATGTCTGGAGTCACTGGGATATTAGTATTAATATGACAGGCCAGCTGACTAGGTGTTTCCATTTCTAACTCATCTGGATAGTAAATAACACAGTCTTCATCGCAGAAAGGTCGCTATACTGGAAAATACAATGTACAAATGCAGCATTTTAGGATGAAAATATGTGGAACAACCCACATTAACATACTTGGATTGACAACGATGTTATGGGGCACATATTCCCCTTGAGAGATGACCTGATATTCTCTCTAGAAGGAGAGTACAAGTAGAGGGATACAGTGACAAGGAATTGAGTTCCAATTTAAATTCTTTTTAAATAGCACTAGCAAGCCAAGTGAAATGGCTCTTCTTCACATTAACAACTTAAAGAACTAGAGTGACTCTCTAGGCAAAGAGAAGGCCACTCTGAAAGAGGATTATTTCTAATTACAAAGAAATGAAGAAAACGCCAGTTCTCTGTCCTCCCTTTAAGTTTTACAGGAGTCCTAAGAAATCTAGTGGGATCGCCCTGTGGTTTTGCCCAGCTGAAGATGAGCCTGGCAGGCAGCCCATTAGAGGGGTGCACACAGATCCCTGGCCCCTCCTCCCCTCTTTCCCTCTCATCCTCCCTTAGAATGAAAAGAGCACGTTATTAGCAAAGGTCTGCAAAAGGAGACCAAGGCGCCTTGCGTGCCCGCGCAGTTCTGCAGGATTCTCATCTCTGAGACCCGCGCGCTCTTCCTCTTCTATCTGATAAACTATACATCCGAGCATTCTCATTAGGGCTCCCATCACCAAAGGGAGTGGAGATGAATCAGTCTATGCCCCCTCCCCTCTCTGCTCTGTCGAGATGATTTCATTGAAATGTTCATTTTCATCCCTGCTGGCAACATTCAAATGGAAGTATTTAACCTGTTTCCATTACTTATACAAATTACCATTATGGGGCAGGACAGATGTTAGAATCACGCCACATAACTGACTTCCATAGATTCTTTACAGGAAGTGAGAGGAGAAGGAAGGCAGCTAGATCATATTATCCAGGCTCAATAATGTTCTCTCTGTTACCAGATTCATTAACTTCGCACATCAGCATTTCACTTTCTTTCTTCGTGGAAATTCCCAGGCTCGTTGGACTCATTTAATTTGGAGAGAGAAAGCTTTGTCAGTGATAATGTTTTGATCAGGTGCGTTAAGGGGGTGGGGAGGGGACCAGGAAGCGGGAAGGGGGGAGGGGCAAGAAAAAAGAAGAGGGGGAAGAGGAAACAACCTTGTCGAAAATGCTACCTTCCCAACATGAATGATAAAAGAGAAGTCAGTTAGAGATGCAGGGACTCAAAGATGGCTGTCACTTCAGATAGGCACGGGCACAACTCACCGAGACAGGTGACACTTTGGTGGAGCAAAATCCTGCTGCATTATTGAGCACACCAGGGATAGGGCTCAGGAAGACGCAGGCCCAGGGTGCCTGGGGCACCTAATAGAGAAGTGAATTCTGCAGGTGAGTGGATTTCACTCTTCATTTGCATCCTTGAGTGAAGCGAGAGATAAAGTTTCCCAGCTAAAAAGATGGAAGAAGGTGCTTCAGTCTTAGTCTGGGTTCAAGCCTCAAGCATTCTTCACAGTATTCCTCCCTGATCCATCCAAAGGAGAGGCTGGAGGGATGCCCACATAACGAGGGGATGTGCAGGGCCCTTGCGCGAGTCATTACTTGCATTTTCAAAAATTTAGTATAAACAATTCCTTGTCTAAGGACATTTTCTCCGATTTCTTCTGATCGGCTGCCTGTGAGGTCCCTGAGTCCACACGGCAACCACATCTCTAGACACGGACTACAAGTGGGATTCCTGGAGAATGCACAAGGTTTGGGTAACACGATTTCTAAAATAAATGATGCATTCGTGGAGCATAAGAAACAAAACAAATTCTATCCCATTTGTTTCTGCAGGAAAGTCTCTTACTGAGATCAGCTGAAGCAAGCACAGGTCCTCAACTCGCAACTTTTAACTTCATTTCCATGGTTCTCTCTTTCCCTTCAGCCTCCTTTGGTTCTGCCCATGAAAATGCTTGGAGAACAAGATGGAGCATGCTTCACTTAATGAAAACAGAGGGGGAAAGGAAAGATTCAGAAAAAAAGAAAACACACTAATAAAATCTAAACTACACCATGGGAGTGGGCTAAAAAGTGGAAGTTATTAAAGTCAAGTCAGAGTAGGAAAAAAGGATGTTTGATGCTAACGGTTCCTAAATACTCACGACAGTAGCCTGAAAGAAGACAGTATACACATGCAAATATATTCTCTGTAGAAAGCCCACTCCGATCATCAGAAGCAATTTTTTTTCAGTGACAATATTGAAATCTAATCTCAGATAGGAAGAAAACGTGTTCTCGGATAATGATCCACCTGGATAGAGAAGGATATTTTTCTAGCACACTTGTAATTTATTTGGGAGGACTATATTTGAGAGAAAAAATTTATTTGTTCTTGAATAAACATTTCAGACCCACAGAATATCTGCTCAACCAGCATTACGCTTTGCATTAAAATGTCATTGAATAGGAACAGGTTAATATCTGCTGAACCCTTCCTCTGGACCAGGCACCGTCGTTAAGTACCCTACACGTATTAACTGTGTTAGCTCCTCACCAGCACTACAAGGGGAAATCCTCTTTCACGCTCTATTCCCACATGAGGAAACTGAGGCACGGAGGTTAAGTGAGGCGCCCCAGGCCACGCCGTCGGTAAGACAAGGCGCAGGGGCTTTCCCTAGATGGTCCACCCCAGAGCCAGGTTCCTGACACACAGCCATAATGCTGCAATGGGCCATCTCTATCAGCAACTGTAAGTGGCATGAGTTTAAACCTGATTCCAATTTCAGAATAGGGTGCTTGCAAAATCAGGTCCTTGTCTACATGAGGGTCAACAAAATTGGTCTTGGGTAGTTCTCCCTAAAAGTTCTGGTCACATGTATCCTCCATGACAGGCTACAGAGGACAGTATTTTCAGGACTGCCATTTATGGGATGGCTACAAAGCCCTGTCGGAATCTGTTTCCAGCCACGTCGACTCAGGGTCCATCACAGAGACAGAAGGTAGAACGGTGGCTGCTGGGAGCCAGGGGAGCTGGGAACAAGGGGTACTGTTTAATGGGTATCGAGTTTCAGTTTAGTTTGAGAAGATGAAAAAGTTCTGGGAATGGGTGGGGTGGTGATGGCTATACAGCAATGCAAATGGATTTAATGCCACTAAATTGAACACTTAATAATGGTTAATATAATTTTATACATCGTATCAATTTTATACATTTTACCACAATAGAAAAATAGGAGGATCAAAAACGTCTGTTTCCAACCTCGCCAGCCAGGCTCCCTCTATGGAGTCAGCTCTGCTCCACCCGACAGCTGCCCCTCGACAAACAGGCTCCAGCATTGCCACCTGCCAGCCTTCAGGGCCCTCCCCCAACTCCCCCCAGCCTGTGATTCCCCCACACCCTGCGGCCACTTAATCATAGCACAGGGGAGGTAACCACGGGTCTAGCGATCTGTCTTCCTGCTGGGCCAGGTCTCCTTGAGCACAGAACAACATCTTAGTGAACCTTGGATCCTGGCAGCTAACATGGTGCCTGGAACAAGTGAATTAAAGAATGAGCAGACCCTGCATGTAATCCAAAGCAAACCAATGCAGACACATGCGCTGAGGCTGTGGCTTGTTTCCATACATGTGATGCAAATTTCCATGTGGCCCAATTGGCTGGGCAGGTGAACCCTGCTGTATTAGAGCAGAAACACATCTTTTATCAATCTCTAGTATAAAATACTTGTTTAAGGAGACTTTTTAAAAGATCGTATTTCCAGTATGCTGGCCACCTAGCCCATGTGGCAGTCAACAGGAAGCCTCACTGTCGTCAATCAAACACCGTTCTTCCCAAGTTCTGAAGGCCCTAATGATTTGACTGTGAATAGGAACAACCCATCAACTGGAATCATAAAGGGAAGAAAATGGGGTGGAAAAGGGAAAAACAGCCACTCTGAAATCCTGTCTCAGAAGATCCATCTTTCCTGAGTTGTGCCTCCCGTTAAATCAGTAAGAATATCTGTCAGAGACATCGCGCTACACCATTTGGCTGATGTCAAACCTAAATAAACCAGATCAGAAAACCAGCAAGTGGCAGGAGGGAAATGAATGGGCACAGAACAGTCTCACTGTAACTCGCATGGTTTGCTTGCTGATTTTTTGGGGAGGGGGAGGAGGGAAGTCGTGGCAATCACTGCAGTCATTTGCAGTACTAATGTCCAATTCAGCCTCCTTTCATTCCCCTGATTTAGGTGGTCAGAGTGGTTTTGTAGCCGACACGGGGAAGCTGCGCTGTTTAGCAGGCAGTTTAATGGGAAACTGGCAGTCTTATTTCTTTTCTAGATTTGGTTTGTCACTAGGTCTCCATTACATGCCACTCAGCTTTGATGTCTTTGGACAGGACTGATCAAAAGATGTCATTTGACCTACACAGCATGGCAGAAACTTGGAGAAGTCTCATAAAGCGACACTCTGGCTGTAAATAAAATGACATTATTATTTCCTCTCTCCTATCATGTAGAAAAGCCAATTATGGTAATGCACTGCATGTCAATGAAAATACAGCAATCTTTTTGGAGCAGCGACTGCAGGCATCAGTGCTGCAACTCTCCTTCCTGGGAAAATCTGCCCATTGGAAAATGAAGAGGAAGGAGGTGATAGATGTCTTAAAGATGGTTAATAAAATCCTGGACCGCCAAGAAAAGTGCAAGTCAGCAAAACAATTGGAAGTGCAAAATGCAAACTGCTAAGTTTCCAAATTATCTAATAATTTAATCTTTGGTGATTTATATTCTGTCACCAAAATGGCCAGTATCATGTCCTGCATTTCTTAGCACTTGACTGACAGGAAGGGCGATTTATAGTGCTAATAACCCCCTTTGAACCCACTTCTTCTTAAGGAAGCTGACACGGAGGGGAGGGGAAATTCTGACCTTGTCCCTGAGATTCATTTCGAAGTTGCAGTCATGAGGTGTAGTGCTGTCTGCCCTGTGTCGAGGAGACGATGTAAAATGTCATACAGGCTACTGTGCCGCTATTGTTTCAGAATGCCCGATTTTATGCATTTCCACTTGTGCAAAACATTCACCATCTTTCTCATACTCAAGCATATGTCAGAACTGAATATACACACGAAAGGTCTCTTTCCCCTTTTCAGAAGCATTTCTTATACCCAGCATCATTTCTGTCACAAACGGCTATCATTTAACAGTACACACTTATTCACTCCATTTAGGGAAGAACCCTCTCCTTTGTCCTCCCCACTCACAATGTCTCCCCCTAATTCAGAGACACTTGAAGCCTATTGCCTGTGATGTATTTCAGGACCCACTGGAGCAGCCCTACCACTGTTTACGGTCTGGAAGCAATGAACAGCCTTCCATCTCCTTGGATCCCACCTCCGGTTCTTACTCCATGCCAAACCTCTGAAGAAACCCTCGCCACTGAGCTCACACCAGTGTGGCCGCCTGACTCCACGGTCTGTGGGTGAGATGGGGTCCATGTCTTCCGTGACTATCCTATGTGTCCAAGATGCAGCATTAACCTGTGTTTTCAGTCGGCATCATTTCTTCGAGTTGGAAAAAGATGGCTTCAGACCAGCTTTGGCAGGATTAGGGGCAGAGCTGCAATGTAAAACGAGGTTTTCTCCCAGGGGACACATTTTCATATTTCTGTAATCATGGTGTATATTCATTTTAAGAAAAAATAGAGCCATGCAATTTGTGTCCATTGAAATCAAGGAAATAAAGCAATTTTCAGAGCGACTAAGTCTATGACAGAAATAAAAACTCTTTGGCTATGTCACAAAATTTTTTAAATGCTCTTAATTGTTTGGGTAAAAGAAATTTCATTATGACAAGTCATTTCCAAGCACACATTGCAACTACATCTTTTTCCCCTGCAATTTAATTTTGGTGCATAATACAGTTCAGATTAAATTTAGAAGCTTCATCACATTTTAGAAACTTTAAATAATATTCTTTATGTCAATACTGCCGGGGCGTAACAAGATCTGACACTTGTAAGGCTACAAATTGCACTGAACACAGTCCCAGGGAGTCCCCGCCAGGACCCAGCGCCCAGCTCCTGCAGGTGATCTATAGGAGCCCACAACTATAGTTCTTGACTCAAGCACCATCAATTGCAGTTTGCAGGTGGTAGGTGAAAGAAAATTTAAGCTGTTCAATTTTAGTGCCACTTTTTGGCTTTCAAAAGACATCCTTATGGTTCAAGAGAACATAAGACTGTGACCTGTTTTCCTATCCTCTGTTCTGCTTCCTGAGGACTGCATTAATTACTATTACTCCTACATACAAGTTGGATTTCTGTTCGTGAATACTCTAGCCAAGGTCTGTAAGCAGCTCACACCCACCCCTCCTCGAAGCTCCTGCCTCATTACATGGGGACCTATGTTATCTGCACATGAACTCAATGAAAACGGACTCTATGAATTCTTGTTTTTACTTGGAGGCCTAGTATTATCTACAACCTATAAATCAATCCACTGTATTGAAGTCAGGAGGCTTTCCTCAAAGAGCTACCGTTTGATCTATTCCTAACTTGGAAAAAGAATTCTAGAACAGATGAGTTGACTTCGACAGCTAAGTGTGAGGACAGGGTGAGGCCCTAGCACTGGGCTGCAAGTCTCCTCCCACACCACATGTGTATCATGGGCCGTGGTCTGTCACCCTTCTAGTAACCCTTGTCCGATGGGACAGCATCGATCGCTCGCCTGGGGATGGGGGCCTCTGTGGTCTAGGCTCAGGACACCAAAAACGGTGAGCAGTGCAGGTCTCTGTGCAGTAATAAAATGTTAGTACCACTTGCTTTAATTAAGAATTTCCTCCAGATCTCATTTAACCTCAGGCTAGAAGACTCGGTTCTTTCCAAAGAACACTTTCGTAAACTGATTCCCAAATCCGACAAGAAAAAAGACAGTCTATTGTTAAGCAATCCTAGAAAAGCGTTATTTCGCTAAGTATAAGTACTTTATTGCCTTTTAGGTGGGATTTCATGAGATTCGTGTAAGGGGGAAAATAGTAAATTCATCATCGGACAGGAAAATGACAAAGCATTTCTGCATTTCTGAGCTTTGAGGGGGTCTCACCTAGAAAGTGAGAGGGAATGAGATAGGGGAGAAGCAGATTTATCCACTGGATATTTCATTCTCTACCCCAATATTAAATTTTATGTGGGGAATCTAGGAGTTTAAAAGCTTCACATTTTTGTGTCATAAAAAAGAAATACAATATCCTGTTGCTATGCACAGTGACACTTTATGCAGCAAAGAAAACCATTCTCCTTAGCTATTCTTTGAAATACGACCTACGACGTCATTTAATTTTTGAAAACCCTAAGGTCATGTAACACACTTTCTCTGTCATTTGTAAGTACATTAACTCAGTGGCCATACGACAGTGAAATTATGATAATGGGTTGCTCAAATGGGTCAGGCAGCCATTGCATTTCATGTTAGCTTCAAACCACCATCAGGACGCAGCCCAAATCAAATATGACAGTAGAAAAGCACAGAGTTTACTTTTCTTAAAGTGTTTCTACTTACTCAAACACACATACATGGCGAGCCAAAGGGACCCCACCTCAGTGAACTGCAAGAAAATATTCTACTCAAATTTCTCTTAAATTTTTTTTTTTTTTTTTTTGCTTTAAAACTCACAGATGTCGAGATAAAAGAGAAAGAGGTCACAGTGGGCTGCTTTCCAAAACATTTCTCCACCACGGTCCAAGATTGGAACAAGTGGGATCATATTCTGCATGTAAAACTGCTCTATTACATTAAAATATTTTAAAACAGAAGCATATTTAACGTACCAATTTAAGCCAAAAAAAATTTTAATAACACTTGTTTTGTGCTGAACTCTTGTGAGAAGTGAGAAGAGACAGAAAGTAGAAATTTATTTTAGCTGTGGATAGTCCATCTTTGCCTAAAGCATAATTGAGCAAAAAATGCCTAGAATTCATAACTAGAAATGTTTGTCTCCTCAATGTCAAAAAAATTCCTTATAAAATAACAGATTTGACACTAAAGTTTAAGAATAAACTTTTAAAAAGACATTTAAGTATGCACGCCCTGATAAGCTTATCCTGACTTGCTTCCATAATTCTGTATCTACACAGTCCCTTCCCTTGCACGCAGGGGCTGGCCTTCAGTTGGCCCAGGTATCATGCTCCTGACTCAGGAGACCCTGCCAAAGAACCCCACCTCAAAGCACAATCACGTTGGGCCCAGAATTAAGTTGCTAACACCTATGTATCAGAGTGCAATTCCTTTTAAATAGCCCTTTCCCTTTCTTCTCCTTCTCTTACACTAAAAAAAAAAAAATTCTGTCAGTGTAATAGTTCCTGGGAGAATGCTAAGCATGAGGCTGATGAACACAAAGGCACAGAAACACCACCGGCATGCAGAAGTTATCTGAATGGCAGAGATAATTGCTAAAATAATTATTTTGATAGAAGCCAGCTGAAAGCTTCTGTAGTGTATTTTACTATTCCCGTTAAGGGTAAACTATCCATTTCAGATATATGCTATCCACAAACATATTTACTGGATGACATTTTGTTTTCAATTTCTTTTTGGAAAAATAATCATATCAAAAAGCAGGGACTTTAAGAGCCAGCTAACTATATTTTTAACACGTACTTCTGATTACTGTGCTATAATCTTATAAATGAGTGGCACCATGCGATCTTATGAAGCAATATCTCCAGTCTATAAAATAGCACTGCATTTATAGCAAGAGAAGAAACATAAAGGATATTCTGGACTATTCTATGGTTAGCATCAACTTCAGCTCCTTGAAACGGGTGGAGTTGACGGACAATGGAATAGAATGTAGTATAACTACAGTAGCCTTGAGCAAAGACACAATTATAGCTGAAAAGCATCTTAGATGCCTGACTGTTGCTAGCATCAGGGTATAAATCAACAATTGCTTCTTTCCTTTTCCTCTGCAGCTTCCTCCCCTCCAAATTCAAAACACAGAGACTTCCAGTATCAAAAACTTGGTAAAAGGTCATTTTGTTTTCCTCAATATCATAAAAATAGCATAACTGCATCTGACATCCGTATGTAAATCAGTTCAAGAAAACACTGATTTTCCTTCACACTAAATTATTGTATCTATATGAAATGTTGATACAAACAACACAACTAACAAAAAATACCATCTCTGTGGTTTAATCCCAAGATGAAATAAGAAACACAGACATATTGAACATGGTAACTGTCTCTTGGCAGCATCACTAAAGCAAACCATTTCCTTAACCGATAAGTACATACCTAATTTAATTATGTTAAGAGTTAGGAACGCTAACATTCACTTCCAAGAAAAGGGATTTATAAAATACACAGCAAGGTGTCAGAGAATATATTGATTATTGATCATTTATTTATACTGATATTTAACACAAAACAAATGGGTATATCTCTCTAAGATACTGAGAAAGAACAAAAGAGACAGATTATTTAAATGACAGTGACATAAACGGAAGTGCAGGTAGATCTAGCACCTCATGGTCCTCAAAAAGGTGTCATAAGTCAAAGCGATAAAAGTTGAATTTGATTTCACCCTAGAAATAATCTTAGCTTGCTAGATTACATTCCAGATGATTTCATGCCCTTAATTTTTTAAAAAAAGATGTGACCACAAGAAACATGTTTAATCAAATATTTAACGAACCTCCATACTATTCTGAATAGTATGAAGCTTCCTGATGCACACACATATTCACTGTGGAGGCAGCATGGCTTAACAGAAAAAGCTCTGGACTATTACCCAGAAAACTAGCCTCTTGTCTTAATCATACAATGACACTGCTGGGAAACTTGTAGAGGGTCCATAATCTACCCTGAGTCTCTGTGTCCTCATCAATGAAAATGGCAGGGTTGGAGCAGATGATCTCTAAAACCCATTGTGACCTGAAAATGTTCTCTGAGCCCCTTGAAGGCCAGAGGCATAATGCCATGTACAGGGCACAGATGGAGGAGAGGGCGGTAATGCTTCTCAAGAAGAAGAACGGAGCTTCCCTGAGTCTAAACAGATTTCAAAAGGTAGAAGAAGAACAGGAAAGATGCTGAGAAGAGGGACTACGTAAAGGGAGGCATGGCCACCAGAGACTGTGTGGCACTTGGAAACAGAAGTGCCTTGCTGCCATCCCAGAGTGAAGACTGCATTTGCTTTTGTTATAACAGGACCACTCTTGAGGTTGGATATATGCTTAATGCAAGTGCATTTTAGAGAGAATAAATACTATTTTCTCAAGTTTAGAAGAACAAACCTGATGGTCCTAGCCAAGAGGCCAACTGACAATTTACATTTATATCGTAAGCCTGTAAGCCACGCTCTCCATGTCTGAATAGGCCACAGTCTGGGTCGCGCCCGTAACAATGCTTGGCACACAATTGATGAATATTTGTTGAATAGATAAAAGAAAAAATATAGAAAAGCATATACGATTGTCTTTAATGTGACTCAATGTCATGTAGTACAACATAAATCCTTACTTCATCATTCCTGCCATGGTTTTTTGTTTGTTTTGTATTTTTTATAGTATCACTAAAGGGGAAGGCAGCTCCTTAAAGTCTATAGTGACCACAATCTTCTGGTAACCTCCTGCAGCAAAATAAATGCTTTCTGAGAAATCAGGAGTTTTGCTTCACCAAGCTCTTACTTCAGTGTAAATTTCTTCCTAAAAAGGAAAGCCTCAGAGACCAGTTTTGCATCTCTCAACTGGCTCTGAGAGTCTGTCAGCTTTTTCAGGCCACCATCTCATCGAAACCAGCAGCTTTCCCCTGTGCTCTGAAGACACACCAGGCACAGTCCCTATCTCCTGGAGAAAAACACAGGTCACTCCTCCAATTCTTCCTTCTCAACACCAAAAGCCTCAAGGGTTTGGCTTGAATGATGGCCAAAGACCATGTGAGCTGTAGCTACTTATTTGCTTGTTCATTACACTGTAAGTTGATTTGCACGGTTATCCCATATGGAAATTAACATGCACCCCTGACATCAAAACTCTCATTTGATTTCAAATACCCCAAAGCAAGTCTTTTCACTTCAGCCGAAGGTCCTACAGCATTCAAATGATGACAGCAGCTCTTAGAAGCGCACTGTGACTTTCTCTTATCAGTCATTTAAGAACTGAATACACTATGTAACTATGAAATGAGAAATTATGTTGTAAACGAGATAGAACCAGAAGCCTGAAGAAAGCCACACAGAACTCACAGGCTGTGCACGTGTCGGTCTGGGCAGCAGCCCCTGCTGGAAGCAGTGGCCACCCTCTTGCTCTGTGGCTGAGCTGAGGGACTAAGGCTTTCTCCCCCCGGTCACTCATCTAAGGCTGAGCTGATGGTCAGGCCATGTATCAAAGGTGCCAGCATGAGCTGACAAGACTCCTGACATTCTTTAGAGAATGTCTTTCTGTAAAGAGGTGACTGTTGTCCTTCAAAAGAATAACCCTGGGAAGGCCATAAATGTGTTACAATGATGTTGCCATGAGTCAAAGCGTTTTTGGAACATCTCCATGGCAGAATGAGACAGCCAGTCTCTTAAGAGATACAGTTCTCTTACTTATTGTCCAAAATCCTCCGCCCTTTCCCATCTCTCCTTCCTCTTCCTACTTGGCTGGGCAGTAGGCCCTACGGTTGTTTGCCAACACTCAGGTCCTGCTCCTCCAAGTACATCGTGGAATTGGGCTTCTCTGTCTCCGTGGGAGGAGATGTGACCAATAAAATGTGAGTGGAAGTGACATGTTTCACTTCCGGGAGAAGCCCATACACTCCACCACGCTCCTCCCAGCCGAGATCAGCAGCAAGGAAAAAGGGACGCGTGTCCCATGGATTGAGAAATTTCCATCCATTTTCCTTTGACATTAGAGCTCCTGTAAAGGGAGTGGGTATAAAAGTAAGCGAGCACCTGAAATCAAGCCGCCTGTGGGTACCTCGAACTTGGGGAGGTAAGGCTTCCCTGGTATATCACCACCACGGCCGTAAGCTTGGGTCTGATGCCTGGGCATTCAACCAAAGCATGTTTCACATCAGTGTCGACGAAAAGAGCCATAAAAGCAAAACTGAGGAGCATCCAGGAAACTCCCAGTGAAAAGGCTGGGGCGATGGTCCTCCCCTCCCCTCCCCAACTCTGCCCTCTGCACACCTTTATGAAGATCAGCCAGCAGCTGCCTGTTTCTCTCTAGTGCAGGACAGACAGTCTGAACTATAGGCATAGTACTGGGCTATGAGAAGATAGAAGGAAAAGATGACTCGTTCACAGACACAGCTTCTGCTGGTGCTCTCTGCATATTCCAAAACCATTCACTGAGCTTCTGCTACTTGGCACCAGACTACTTCTGCGGGGAACACAAGATGAAGACTGTCTTTGTCTTCACAGAACTTAAAGGTAGGATGTGAAAAAAGGATACCTTCAACCCATTTTAATACACAACAAAATGCTGTAAGCAATATCCCAGAGTATAGGCCGAATGCTGGGGAAAATGCAGAAGTGGGAGATATTTTTCTTTTGTCCAGGAAGATAAAAATAAATATTTGCTATTGAAATGAATTCACATGTTAGTGACTGAAGGCCAGGGAAACAAGAGGAGCCGCAGGCTAGAAGGCTGGCCTGGGGCACAGAAAGAACCCCTCCGGGGCCAGGCCTGCCCTCATTGGTGCATTCATTCATTTATTCATTTACTAATTCACAAGGTTAGGAAGCGAACGCTGAATCATGGGCCGAGAGCTGCCATCAAGCACAGAGCTGACTTGAGACCAGAAAGGCATCAGTACAAAGGGCTGCATGGAGTTGGGACATCACACACACTCAAGAAGTGTAAGTTGCCCTAATCCATCCAGAGGGGTTTCCCTTCCAGAAGCAATTTGGCAATTAAAAGTATGCATACTCTTTGACCCCAGGATATCCTACTTTTATATCCTTGGAAATAAAAACACCCATAGGTAAATACCCAGCAGCACTGTTTAGGGTGAGCCACAGCCTGAACGTTCACCAATAAGGTACAGTAATGTATTCCCTTAGTTGCAGGGGATACATTATACATAGTGTTTTTCCTTCTATACACACATACCCATTATAAAATTTAATTTATAGATTTGCCACAGTAAGAGATTAACAATTATAATAAAATAGAACAATCATAACTACGTGCTGTAATAAAAGTTTTGTGAATGGGGTCTCTTTCTCTCTCAAAATATCACACTGTACTCACCCTTCTTCTTCTGTGATCTGTTGATCTGATAACCAAGACAGCTACTCAGTGACTAACAGGGGCAAGTGGCAACTACAGTGTGGATACGCCGGGCAAAGGGGTGATTTGTGTCCTAGGAGGGACCGTGTAGGACTGTACAAGATTTCATCGCGCTACTCAGAATGGCACACAATTTAAAACGTATGCATTTATTTCTGCAATTTTCTGTTTAATATTTTTGGACAATGGTTGACTGCCTGTGGGTGAGTAAAATCGTAGAAAGCGAAACTGAGGAGAAGCAGGGCAGCTACTGCAATGGCCACTCACACAGGCTGGCCACACCTTGGAGAGTCTGCAGCATGAAAGAGGCTGAGTGAAATCTCTCTCTGGAGCAATGATTGTGACTTATTTTTAAGTGCAAAAATCAAAACTGTGCTGTAATGAATTCCATTTTTAAGAAAATAAAGAAAACCCCACACACATTCCTAAGTTTTCATAGACCTGTCTGGGCACATAGAAAGGTGAGGGAAACAGAACCAGGCGGCGCCTACTGGTTACCTTTAGGGGAGGAGGAAAGTGAAATGGACAAAGGGCAAAAGACGAGTGACCTTCTTTAAACCTTCCTTACGAAATGTCAATGCTTTATAACTTTGCATTACTATTTTTAAGTATCTATTTTTATAATTTTTTAATAGCAAGTTAAGAACATGTGAGTAAATGGCAGCTGGCACTAACATCACCACTGCCATCGTCAGCATCATCACCATTGTCATCCATCAGTGGATGGCACAGTCACCTGCCCTGATCTTCACTGTGAGCTCAAGTGAGGAGGGCAGTCCTGGATGGCTACTCTAGGATGGAATTTTTCTCACTGAGGGCCATAACTCACTAGTGGATCACGAAATCAATTCTGTAGCATCTTTTTAATAAAATAGAATAGAAAAGTTGACAACCTCACCTTAGTAAAGTCTAGTATGTTTCTGACACACTGACACACACATTTACATACTGTATCACCATGGAAAATATACTTATACAGAAAGTCATTCCCTAGAAGAAAAAAATTTCCCTTTTTCCCAAATAAAGAAATCTTTATTGTTCTTGAATGGGGCCTGTAAAGCTTAGTTTCTTGCATTTATAAAGTATACAAATACTTGCGACTTTACAGAAAAGCTATCTAACCTTTACAGCAACTCATGCCCATGTGTACTTATTGAAAACAACAGTTACTACATGTGAGAATTTAAGTGTGAAACAAGTACATATGGGTGCATATGAGATACAAGCTCATATAGTAGACACTAGAGATGTTACTTCAGTACAAAATAAACGTCACTTGGGGTGGGGCACTTGCAGAGAGCACGCTGACCGTGTATACCACGTGCACTCCATCGACACGTCTCCACAAAACCTGCATGGTGGCCATGGAGAAACACAGAGGAAGGGTCCCTGTAATGGCCTTCACACACTGTAGTGAAGCTGCAGACACCGCGTCACACTCAGGTGAGAGAGTCTCCCAGACAGAGGAGCAGCAGCCAGCAGATGGGTCCTAGGAGCAGGTCCAGGCTACCTCCAGGAGCTCCACAGGCTGGGAATTCCTCTCTTCCTGTTCTGCTAGGAGTCCCGATGTCCCCTCTGATAACGAGGCTGTGACGTCCACAGCCCCGTGTGCAGCCCGGGTTCTAAGCACGTGGCCCTCCTATCATTTACCTCACTCAACAGCTTTATCACTTTACAAAGAAACTGAGGCAGGTGAGGCACCCAAGCTCACAGAGCTAGGGGATGGTAGAGCTTCTGTTACCACGGGAACATGTGCAACATGACTAAGGTGATGACTGGCGTTTGAATCCAGGAGGAGGAGGAAGAGAGCGTGCAAACAATCTGGCCTGCTGCTTCCTCATCAGGAATGCCACATCAGAGAGATCCCAGAGGCAAAAGCAAAGCCGTTCATTAATTCATCTGCAGACACCAGCCTTTTTTTTTTTTTTTTCGGCTACTAACACCAAGTTTCCTAAGATAACTTAAGACTAAATTAAAAAAAAAAATGAAAAATTTCCTAAATTAGTAACTTACAAAACATCCTCAGATAATCAATAATCCTTAAAAACATTTTCTCATAGAAAGCTGTATTAGTTCAAGCACTTGCTCTTATTAATAAGTTAAACCGTCACTTTCTCTGCCTTGCCCTAGCCAAGATTCTGAAACATGGGCAGAATTATGTGTGTGTTTTTTTGTTTTTTGTTTTGACACACGATGAGAAGAGGCATGACTTACAACAGCAATAAAAAGGGACCAGCACTTAAAAAAAGTTTAGCATCTTCTATGTACATTAAGGTTTTTGGTAAATGTTTCAAATGAATTACTGCAAAACAGGGGAAATCACATGCTACTTGGAGCCTTGAGTACTCTGTCAATGAAGGAGGTTAGTTCATTAATGATCCCCCAATTGAAGGTCAATTTGATAAAGCTCTTTAACTGTCTTCTTTAAAACTGCACCAAACAGAAGGATGGGCCCCTTTCATCGGCGAAGCAGATATAGGAGGATGTTTCACATACATCTTTGAAGCAATAAATGCACATCACCACTCTTTTTTGATAAACAGGCAAATACAATCAAGTTATCTGAATATTTTTTAAAGAGTCACATTTCCCCATAAGTCTATCATAAGTAAAATACTTCATCTGACATATCAAAACTTAAAGATTAAAAAAAAAAAAATCTTAATTCCAAGCATCAAAAGCCTCCAGCCACCTAGCTAGCCGTGGTTGTGTTTGGGTGTAGAACGGGTAAAATGCACATCATTGAGATGTTTTTGTATCTACATAACACATGTTGCTTCAGGAATCACCCCAAAACTTCATATTGCATACACTCATGAAAATTACTGAAATCACTAAAAATTTCAAACAGAAACAACAATTTAAAAAAGAAATGAGATTTTTTCCCCCATATTTCTGTCATCTAATCCATGAATCACTATAATGATGTTTATAAGAAGATATTTATACAAAATTCCAGTGAATTGCCCTTCAGTTGCCAGTTCTGGCTTTCACTGTGATCGCTAACACGTAGATATCAAGAAATCTCTTCCCTCTCCATTTTGTGGCATTTTTAATAGGAGAAGGTGGAACTATCCAGTAAAGGCAATGATATCATATCTTATTTAGGCCAGGGGAAGCAGACTCAGTTTAGGCTTCAGAATAACCACACACACCCCTCTAGCATGGGTCATGTGGTTCAGAAACCTCTGTGACCCAGTTGATCTGCTATGACCAGACCTGGAACACTTTGATCTGTCTGATTTCTGGGCTTCAATTACTCAAAATTAACAATGAACAGCTCCCCTGCTACCAAAAACTGCTTTGCAATTATTTCAGAAATGGAACCTAATTTATAAAGCAATGATACAAAGCCTGTCAATGATAAGCAATGCTACTGTTGAAAATTAATTCCTCTTAAAAAAGTCATACTCCTTATGATTGCATAGTTACACTGATAATAGATCTTTTTTGAAAAACTGTTATTTAAAGCACAGAAATATCTGTTTCCACTGAAATAGTTTTAGTTGCCTATTTAAAGTCATTTGAGTGTCTTTATGCATTCAAGTGTTATCATTCTTGCCTTGGCCAATATCCCTATGAAAATAGCTCCCAAATTAAGTTTCTAATAAATTAAGTTAATAATTCACCTTCATTAAGTAATTTAATTTCTTTAGTGAGCAATAAATAGTTCTGATGACATTCTTCTAGGACATAAGTATAAATGTTATTTTTCTTCATTAGCTCAGTCTCTTCCTGAGTACCAGAAGTAAAATACACATGCAGAAGCGTGGTCTATTGGTTATTTTTTGTTTTTGTAGCTGCAGCATCACTGCAACAATTCGATTGTGTTGAACAGAAATCAAACAATTTGGGCAGCTGTGTTCAACGAAAACTAATTTCCCAGAAATCTTCAAACCCCGACTTCAATTTTTTCATTTATGTTCAATCTACATACGTATATTTTAACAATCAAGAAAAGCACACAGGTACTAAAAAATACAAGTGGCATTTTCCTAGAAGTATTATTAGATTTTGTATCACACATAAAATCAAAAAGAGTTACAGTTTTTAAAGCACCAACTGGCTTGTATTATATCCCCAGCTATGTTAGGGGGAAAATTATTGGTTAGAAGATATAAGTTATTACCTGTAAGTATAAATAGCATGTTACCTGTATTTAGCGTATTTGTTTCCTGTTGAGCTAAATGTACCCTGGTGGTCACATTCACACATTTAAGTAACATTTCCTACAGCTCTACCAGGCATGGGAGAGCAGCACACCACCTCCATGGAGGTGTGAAAATGAAAAACTAGAGGTGAACAGGCAGACGTGAATTCAACCAGACCCACATATGCTGAAACAACACAGTGAGCGTCATCCTCTTCCAAATGCGATATTAGAGAAAGCATCCCAGATGGTAGAGGAGGAAGAAAGGAAACATACATGTCAGAGGAACAGAACCAATTTTTTTCCAGCAAATGCAGCTCAAAGGATACATACATTAAAACGGATACAGAAGGTGTGTTTCATCATCGACAGACTATATGCAAAAACTGTTTCCATAAAATACTTAAAGAATTTATACTATCAATTATTGAAAGTAAATCATGCAGTAAAATCACAACTATTCAGAACCCCGCTGAGGAGCCATTTTTGGAGGCTGGGTTTTCTGGATAATTGGGGGTTTACCCTTTTAAACAGAATTTTATTAAAATGTTTACGCACTGGAAAAATCTACATAAAATCTACATGCTTTTGCCACACTATTTAAAGCACACTGAATAAAATTAAAGTTCTCTAACAACTAGAAAAAAAACCTGTGAGCCATCAGTGATAACGACGAAGGGCAAAGAACTATTCTATTTCTAAGAAAAGGCCCGCAGTGCTGTGCTTTTCGTATTATTTATTATTTTGCTATAGTTTTTTTCCCTCTCTTCTTGCTTACTATTAGGTCATCTGCTATCATTTCTCCCTGTTATCTGTGTGTCTTTTCCCACTCCCAATTTACTACTTTTAATTTGCTGTAGCCTAGAAGATACTCATGAATATTAGAACTGTGTGTAACAGGACAATAAAATTTAAATAATGATTGAGAACCTGGAGAGAGTGTCTATGAGTAAATAATGAATTCAGTACATGGACTTTTCATGCTCAGGGTCTTTTTATCCCTTCTGATTCTTAGTTCCGATCTAGAAAAATAAAGATGGTAATTAATTGGTTTCTGCATAGACGAGGTTTTTCTGTGTTTCAAAAAGATATTTTCTGTTAATGTCTCAAATCCTTATTTATGTATTATCCTATTAAAGTATCCTGTAGTCCCATAAAACAGTAGTATTCCCTTTTAACAGAGAAGAAATGTGTGGCTCTAAGAGACACATTTATTAAAACTGAGCAAAAACATGACTGTCAATTCCTTGCTTTAACTTCTAAATCACAGCATACTCGAATAGCAAGCCAAGATTTAATTTTCATTTTTAAAACCAAACAGAAGCATGAAAAAAGGGAAAATATTTTACATTAGCTTAAAGACGACCATGAAAAACTACCCCAACACAGGATTACTGCAGTCAATGCCACGCCAGGCCCTGGCCAGGAGCTAAAGCATCTCGAGATTACGCAACAGGAATTAGGCCTGTGCAGTGGCAAATACAAACCCATATGATTTTATATGTTTTAAAGTTTCTCTCACCACTACCAGATAACACTGACCTGAAAAACTGGTAGGTGTTTTATACAGTAGCACATCTGAACGATATCTGCAAAAGGCCTTCCCTAAAACTGAAGACTGTGAGAAAATTAGGAAGATTTCATTATTAACACGCCTTTTAAAAAATCTGGTCCTTTCCCTCACGCCTAAGCCATCTATCTAGTGGGCATTTTTCACTTGCACATATAGTTGCTTTCACTATTTCATTGTGTTTAAGCCCCTCTTCCTGCCAATTCACTCTGAAAAGATTTCACTTTTTAAACAGTCAGCCTTCACAGCCTTGAAGATGGTTTCCTTTTCCAGGGTAAATAATCCCAGTATCTCACTGATTCTACACCAGCCAAGTAAAATTTCTGCTTCCCAAAAACCTCCACTGAAGAGCGGCAGTCCCTATGCTGCTGCAGCCTGGGCTGATTTTAATCATTGATTATTTATTTGCAGAAGATGCTTTAAGGCATCACTGTCAACTGATATTTGATTTTTTTTTTTTAAATCCAAACACTCCCCATTGATTCAACAATGTTGAAGAGCTACAGTATTTTCTCAAAATAGAAAAGCCACAAGAGAAGGTCATGATAAAAAAGCACTAAAATCTAGTACTGAAATTTAGCTACCACATACAAAGGTAAACAATAGCATCTGCTAATACAAACAGTTAATTAGAAAGATTCCCAAAATCAACAGCATCCCAACACAAAAATAACCAGTTACAATATAATAGAAAAGTCCATTCACAAAGGCGAAAATCACAAAAACAGATAAATAAATAACCTAGGCGATTATCCTTGAAAAAACTCACAAAACTTTATAACAGCAAATAAGATTTGAATAAACTTGAAAATATACCAAAGTTGTTTTTAGAATAGAAAATCTACCACTATAAAGATGTTGAGTATTCCAGAATTAATTTATTTAATTAAATACCATTTCAGTCAAACAAGGTGTGACAACAATGATTCTAAAGTTTCTTTAGGAGAACAGAAAAAAGCAGTCACTGAAAAAAGAAAAGTAACGGGCCCAGGGGGTGGGTAGAAAGCTATATTATTTAAATTGTATTTTATAATATAGTACTCAAAACAAGGGCAGGAACAGAGACAGATTAATCACTGAAATCAAAGTGGAATTTGAAAGACAATCGCAAATATATACATATACACATGTATCTATATTCTTAGTGTACAATGAAGGTAGCATTTAGAATTCTAATTAGGAAAAATAGATTTTTAAATAAATGGCATTTAGAAAAATATTAAAGTGAGATGCCCCCCTCACACCATATACCAAAATTAATTTTAGATGCATCAAATGCTTAAACATAAAACAATCAACTCATGAAAATAAAACTGAATATTTCTATAATCTTGAGAATTGGAAGGCACCTTTAGACATCACTTTAAAAGCAGAAACTATGCGAGAAAGGACCAATTAAACAACATGAAAACAACTCAATATAGCAAAAAATGCCATAACCCACAGAAATGCATGTCACTGGTGGGACTGAAAATGTGCACGACCTTCCCAGAAGGCCAGTTGGCAGTACACGCACCAAAATAATTTAAAACATCCAAAACCTTTGACCTGGTAATTCTACTTGTGGGAATTTATCAAGGAAATGATGAGAGTATGGCCAAGATATACATACAAAGATATTAATTACACAGCTGTTTACAACTATGAAAGTGGGAGAAAACCACACCTCCAACAATGGTTGATTTCTCCAATAATTTGTGCATAACAACAAAATGGGATACTATATGTGCACTAAAAATCACAAAGATAGACAAATAGATATAGAGACAGAGATAGATATAGATAGATAGATAGATAGATAGACAGACAGACAGACAGACAGATAGATAAAATACATTAATAGATCTGCCTAGGAAGCGATCCAGAAGAATATACACCCAAATATCAATTTTGGTAATTTCTGGATGATGGGATTTCAAATGAGTTTCATTAATTTTTAAATTTTTTTCTTTGTTCAAGTTTTTCTAAAATAAGCCTGTATCACTTGCATAATCTTAAAAGACAACAGAAGGTGGGGACTGCAAGTATAGAGATGCTAAAGCGATGAGTTAACACCTTTATTCCAGCTTTTCCAAATGAATAAGATAAGGGAACAAAGCAACAGAAAAATTAGCAAATAACATGACCAAAAATAATTGAAAATGGAAAAAATACCTTTGACTCATAAAATTTATGGAAAAATTGCCCCCCCACCCCGAACACGTGTAATCCAAGAAATGCAAGCTGAAACAACACTACTTCACAGTTACTAAACTGGCAAAGATTGTCAAATTAAAAAATACCCATGCTGGCAACGGCCCAGGAATATGATCGTTTTCATCACTAGAAATGGAAAGATAGATGGATATATTTTGAAGACAGGTTTGCAGTAGATGCCAAAGCTTGACCAAGCAACGTCAAAAAAAAAAAAAAAAAAAAAAAAACCAAACCAAAACAAAACAAAACAAAACTCTAAAGAAAGAATAATGAAAATGTATAAAGAATTGTGTAAAAAGCTGTTCACCATTTAGTGAGTGAAAAAGCAAGCCAATAAATACTACCATCATCCCATCTTTGTTTGAAAAATATATGTAGGGAAAAAAAAAAACCTGAAAGAATTCGGATAAGAATGTTCACAGAAAGCTACACTGGGGTAGGAGGGTCTTAAATAATGCTTTTTCGGTTTGCTTATTTTTCTGTATTTTTCCAATTTTTCCATATAATATTAACACTTTTGCAAAGAGGAAAAAATATTAGATAATTTAGAAGCTCCTTGTCCATAATTTTATTACAAACTAAAAAGATAATTTCTAGTTCAAAATTATTTTTCTTCGGTAATTGACTTTACCAGTAAAAAGAAATAGAAGAACACTGATAAAAGCAAAGAAATTTTTTAAAAGATCCTACAAAAATAGCAGAGTGTCGTCTAAATAACCCCTGTGCATGGGGTTAACTACTACACTCATTGCAAAGAGGCATGTCCCCTGCAAACACGCCCGGGGCTGGTGCATCTTGAGGGGACAGGCACTGGAATAGGTGTCGGGGGTCCTCAGACCACCCTTTGTCGGCTGCAGAACTGTGGCCAGGCCTCCGCCTTCTCACAGGCACTGAAGGAATCCATCCTGGACGCTCATCTGTGCCAGGACGCCAAGCCACTGTTGACCCAGTCCCACTCTGGGTGACCTGTGGCCTCCATCCCAGACCCATCCGAGAGATAGGGGCCCGGCCCGCAAGCTCTCCTAGTACCTCATGCTCTCGGAGGGGAGATGCACTCAGTCCTGCCTTCCCCAGGGTCAAGGCCCTTCCCGGGCTCAGTTTCCAGGAAGCAGGGACCTCATGCAGGTGCTGCCTTGGGCACTGGCTGAGCCGACCCTGCACCACCTGGCTGGCCCAGCATGCTCCAGGCACCCTGGACCCAAGGCCGGCCCGCGCCGCACCGTCAGTGCCCACGCGGGAGGGCAGAAGGGCTTGCACTCAACCCAGCCCCTCACTGCAGGGAGGACAGGCCGCCTGCGAGGTACAGAGCTGGACAGAAGGGAGATCCCACGCGGGGAGCCAAGGCTTCTAGAAAACACTGGAGACTGCGGGGAGAAGCTCCTGCAGGGGCTGGGCAAGTGGGGCGAGGGTGTGGGCATGGAGGCTGGGAGAGCACCCTTGCGGCTGGGGACAGGGAACAGCCTGGCAGGGCCAGCCAGGAGGTCACCCCTCTCACCTACAGCAGGGGTGAGATGGGGAGGTCACCCCCCCACCTACTGGAGGGGTGAGATAGGGAGGCGGAAGTCATGTGCCCCCCACCTACTTCAGGGGTTAGACAGGAGAGGTCATGCGTCCCCCACCAACTGCAGGGGTGAGGCGAAAAGGAGGAAGTCACCCTCCCCCCACCTACTGCAGGAGTGAGGCAGGAAATCATGCGCCCCCCACCAACTGGAGGGGTGAGGCAAGGAAGAGCAAGTCAACCCTCCCACCTACAGCAGGGTGAGATGGGGAGGTCATGCACCCCCCACCAACTGCAGGAGTGAGGCAAAGAGGAAGAAGTCATCCCCCACCTACTGCAGGTGTAAGACAGGGAGGAAG
This sequence comes from Chlorocebus sabaeus, assembly GCF_047675955.1. Lineage (NCBI taxonomy): Eukaryota > Metazoa > Chordata > Mammalia > Primates > Cercopithecidae > Chlorocebus > Chlorocebus sabaeus. Next base: position 5,189,924 of record NC_132921.1, read on the forward strand.
TCACCCCCCACCGACCTACTACAGGAGTGAGGTGAGGAGGAGGAAGTCATCCCCCCACCTACTGCAGGGATGAGGTGAGGAGGAGGAAGTCATCCCCCCACCTACTGCAGGGATGAGGTGAGGAGGAGGAAGTCATCCCCCCACCTACTGCAGGGGTGAGGTGAGGAGGAGGAAGTCATCCCCCCACCTACTGCAGGGATGAGGTGAGGAGGAGGAAGTCATCCCCCCACCTACTGCAGGGGTGAGGTGAGGAGGAGGAAGTCATCTCCCCATCCCTAGCTACTGCAGAAGTGACGTAGGGAGGAGGTCATGCATCCCCCACCTACTACAAGGGTGAGATGGCGAGGAAGTCACCCAGCCCTACCTACTTCAGGGGTGAGATGAGAAGGAAGTTACCTACCCTTCCCCCCACTCCACCCCCATCCACTGCAGGAGTTAGATGAGGAGGAAGTCACCTGTTCCCCCCACCTACCCACCCCCTGCAGGCGGCGCCACCTACTGCAGGGGTGAGGCAGGGAGAAGGCCAGCTGCCCCCACCCGCCACAGGGGTGACAGCGATGCGGAGCCACAGGGCGTGACCCTCTCCCCGGGACCCCGCGGGGGCTGGCAAGGTGCCCAGGGCTCTCAACCCGAGTGGCTCCGGGGTCTCCGCGGGAGGAGTTGCAGGGAGACCACTGGGAAGGATGCGTGTCTGAGCAGCCTGCCCGGCTAGCAGGTGGGACCTGGGTGGCCGCAGGAGCAAGGGACAGAGAGCAGCCAGGGCCTGGAGCTCGGAGCCCCGGGTGGGCGGGAGGGCGGTGCAGGACCCGGCTTTCCCCCCAGGAGCCCAGGGACCATGATGGCCCGGATCTGGGGCTCCCATCCAGGCCTCTCCACCCCAGAGTGCCCAGCTCGGGCCCCACCTTAGGAAGCAGGCACCTGGGCCTCCTCCCACGTGGAGGGGGCTTGCCTGGCACTGCTGCTGGTGGGTGACCCTATGACTTCACAGCACACCGGCTTCTGAATCCTTGCCTCTGCAGCTATTTCTAACCGTTCCTCCACACAAGACTTAGCAGAGCGTGCAGACACCACAGAGGGTAATTAAACCATCACACTGGCAAAGCTGGACGCATAGGCAAACACATGATGTATTGTTAACAGTAAGTATAATTAGGCAAGTGAACGTATATCTATATGTCATAGTTAACTGAAACGTTAGCTTCCAATAAACGTATAAAATGGATTCCAAATGAGGGAAAAATTTCTTTTAGAAATTTGTGGTTTTCTATTTTCTTTAACTTCAACCCTCCATTAATGTTGGCTAATTAACTGTCAACTGGATTTACAAAAATGTGTTTACATTTTCAGCCCCATATTTGTGAGTTCAGCATTACTCAATCTATTTTACGATAAATAACCCTTGGATTATGTATAATGATAAAAGAGTATCTAAACAATCACAAGGTAATGCCTGAAATACACACAAAGGTGAGCGTGAAGAAAACATGTGGGCCACAATCTGACTTTCCAGACGAACCTGAGGGTGAATACAATTCTATCACCTTCCACAGGCAACTTCATCACATGGTATTTCTGAAGGGAAAAAGTCTTCAGTAAGGACAGAATTATTAAGTCGCACCAAAATAAGAGCCTTACACTTGAAGTAGAATACAATTATTGAGGCCACTGATATTATCACAGAGCTACACTGCTATCACCGTCCACAAACATGAGGAAAGTCTTGTCTGTCTGATGGATACATAGTTTCCAGTATGAGAAACATTTTTGTAAGCTCACATATATTTTTCATACATAGCCTCAAATAATAGTTCTAGATGGCTTCTATTGTTCCAAAACTCCTCAAAAAAATTATTTGGCTAGTGTGCTCATCTTTATATTTGAGAAAACAGTGCTTTCTTACTGTGGTTTCTGAATGCACCGGAAGCCTAGGATTTACTTTCACTTTGCCTGCACTGTGGTTCTGAATAAATAAAATCTTTTGCTATCATCCTTTTCCACTAAAATGAACAGGAAGTAAAAAAAAAAAAAAAGTCTGAACATTTCAAATAAATACAGCAACAAGTACATTTAATGATAAGGTCACTGATATTTTTCACACTTCAAAAGAAGGACAAAGCTGTGCTTCTCTGCTGTAGGTGTGTGTGTGCTCACATACGTGTGTGTGACTGCTCCTCCGTCTCTCCCTTCTAATTCTACCTAATACAGAGAACCCTGGAAAAATTACAAAAATGGCTTCACCTCTGTCTATATCAGAAAATCACTTTACTGAAACAGCATTAAAAATGTAGGCACCAGTTCTCATAAGCAGAATGAGGGAAACAACGTTTTCCAAAATGAAATTTCAGGGAATCATTCTTTTCAAAGTAAGATAACTGAAGGGGCAAGGCAATTCACGCAACTGAATCTAGCATCTGTTTTAAGTCATAAAGGCCATTACATTTTGTGGGTTGTGCAATTTGCTGTTTAACCAACTTTCTACAAAAGCATGGTGAAATGGCATGTTTAAAACCAAGGGCAAAGGGACTCCACTCACTGTGGGAAGAGGCACAGCACCCCCTGCCAGGAGCAGTGGCCCTATGGGGTACCTCTCCCAGCAGCAGGCCCACCGCCTCGGCCCTGACCCCATGGCCCACTCCTGGCCATTCCACCTCCCGTTTCATCTGTCAGAAAACACTGGCATTTAGTGAAGGTGTACAGTCGATGGTGGGTTGATGCGGCGACTGAAAAGAAACTATAGGCTACGGCACTTCCAGTTCAGTGACCCTGGGTAGCAACGTCTACCAAATGCTCTTCCTGAACAGAAAATTATATCTGGGTGCCTCCATTTGCTAGAGCAAAAAGATTATTCAGAAATCATATATACCACCAAAACACTGCAGGCTCAAACTTGGAATAAATCCTCCACTCCCGCTCCCTCTACAACATTTTCAAGCAGGGCTTTAGTACTCCATTATTGTGAATGTTCTTTGGCCCACAGCAAAAAATATTGACAAAATTCTGCTTTTAAGACAGTTATTGTCTCTGTATACTTGATAGCAGCCTTCAGAAGTTCACCTGCTAGCATTAAATTCTTGAGTTTGGGTGAGAGGAGAGAAAATTTGCCACATCTCAAGCTCTTCTGCTGTAGCAGCAGCAAATCAAATTATTCTTTCAATTAAACTAGCTTTGTGCCTAAAAAGAAAAAAAGGCCACAGGCTTTCTTCCCCCACCCAGAGAACTGAAGCCATCACCCCTTTTTAAACCCCATGACTTGAGCATGATCTCCACGGCTTAGTATTCTTGGATAATGCAGCTCATAAAATTAAATCTACTCTCAGAGATTTCAGTTATCACTGTGTGCTCTGAGCTTGCAGGCAATCAACGGATCAAGAGTTCTGCATTGGGGTGCGTTTTTGATGGACCTGATATAGGGATATGGCTTCTCTCCCTCTCTCTCTCTCTCTCTCTCTCTCTCTCTCTCTCACCCACACACACACACACACACACACACACACACACACACACACACCAGAAACCAAAAACACCCCATCAGGGGTTAAACAGAGAGCCAGGGCCCCCATCGTCACCCCCACTGCCCTGAGATGAGAAGGGACGCTCTCCACCATGAAGCTCACAGCACTTCCTCACCTTTGCCATACACGTCAGCTACATTTTAGCACTAAGACAAGCCCTGAACAGTGCATGCATCTGGCCAATTTCCCTCCAAAGAACTGGAGCTGGTCTTTCGTAGGAACTGCCCAACTAACAAATGCTGTGTTGGACTCTCTTTTCAAAATGTCGGCTTTTAAGAAGCAAAACGTGAAGCGCGGGTCTTGGCTGAATCCACGCTGCTAAGGTAAAGGCACTTCGGTGCTGGTGACGTGCCTGGAAGGGCGGTGAGGTCGTGATTGTTGGGGAACAGGGGAAGCCCGCTCCCCTGGCACTTATTTGATTCAGAGCATTGTATTTGTAGAAGTCAGAGCCAAGTGCTAACCAAGATTTAACACTAAGACTAATCAGAACGACACTTAATGCAAGAAAACACAACTTTTTTTCTGTTACGGTACACACAGTGGGCATCCACTGAGAACTTGGCAACTTTTGTTAAGCACCATGATTACGAATAATTTACGACAGAAACTGACAGTGACTTTATCGTAAAGCTGTGGATGGAGAAATAGAAGAACACTCCAGGACCTGCCAGGATAAGACAACGACTTCCCGGATGTGAAACACAAAATCTGTCATTTGACTAAGCAAGTTTTATAGGGACAAAGGGGTACATTTGCTAAAATAAAATCAATCAGAACAAAACGAGAAACCAAAAATCTGGCAGTTTTAAAAATTCTGCATGCCTGCAGTGATTGCACGGAGACAGCCCACGTCTGGGGCGGCGGGCACCTTTTCCTTTTAAGAGAACTTCATAGGTTTAAAAATGGGACGCGCACAGCAGCATCATACAAACTAAGAAGATAATTTAAATACCAATTAAATAGTTAAAAATTAACACTGACATACCCTTAAAATTCCAGGGGTTCCTGTAAATGTCTTCACTTTAAAAAGAGGTATGCCTGCAGAGTCCAAGCTCCTGTTTGTTTCCATAGCTTCAGGTGGCACTGGCTATTTCTCACATCCAACTTCTAAAAATATCAATGTGGAGTTCACCTCCTCCATGCATTTTTCTTTTTTACCTGAAGGCAAAAAGTAAATCCGGTTTCTCTTCACAGATTGTGGGCCTGGTTTTAATTTGTGCAACAGTCCTTTTGATAACAGTGCCTAGTTAAAACATCCATTAAAAGTCTGCAGCAGGCATTTAATGGAAGGAAAATCTAATAGGGTTCCACTGCAACTTGTTCATTAACTTTTAAAAGAGTTCTCTCCTTCATTGTTCACAGAGAAAGATGGGACATGTGGGCAGAAAGAAGGAGGGAGAGACAGAGACATACAAGGGAGAGAGATGGGGGAAGGTGGAAAGAAAGAGAGGAGAGAGCGAAGAGAGAAACATTCACATATTTAGGGCTGGATTATAAATCTTTGAAAGGAATTTGGTCAAACAGTCGTGTTTTTCAGCCACCTGAACCAGCTCTCACTAAACCAAGACCTCCTTTTGTAACTATTATCCACTGTCTCAAGTCATAACAGGGAGACTCACAGGGAACCTCATCCCCCAGGAAACACGAGGAACCGAAGCTCAACGCTGCACTGAGCCTTCAGAGCACAGAATACCCAAAACACTTTATGCCAGGAAAAAGCAAGGACTGACTCAAGATTGGCAGAGCAATGACCACAAAGAAAGGCTCACCATCCCGGGGTTCTGGCCCAACCACACTGGAGAAAGCACACCTGGTCTACCTGCCAGAAGGCGGGCTCTGTCACTAGGCCAGCGCCTCCTCCACTGGCCAACAGAGGGCCACTGTCATATCAGTCTAGGTGACAGACCATGGGTTCACACATGGTTTTTCCAGCACAGGAATGCGCCACATCACGGAGAAATCATTGCATTTAAGAAATCATTGCATTTCTCAAAATGTCCAGGAGATTGCCTTGGAGAGGACAGACACTCAAAACTCGCTGTTGGAAGAATGAACCAGAATCCACTGGAGCTACACCACTTTATGGTGTGAATAACAACCTTACCCAGAGGTGATATAAAAGTCCAGCAAGAGTTAAAAGGGGCACAACCATGGAAGGGCCACCGACGGCAAAGGTCACCAGCCTTGGAATTTTCGGGGGTGCAAGGGAACCCAGAGCTCCAAGCACAATGCCTGTTCCCCTGACAGTGCAGTTCCACCACGCTGTCTTCGACCTGCTTTCCACTTGCTCCTTCCTGCTCCGATCTAGCTAGTCCAGCAACCTCATCCCCTTCCAACAATCTTTTTCCTAATATAAAGCCCCATACTTACCATAATACTGTTTCATGTATTAGAAATGTATCATGTATTTTTTATGATTTTTTATACTATTTCCAAGCTACATGGAGTTTGAGCAGCCTGGCCCCAGCTCTATTTTTTCCATAAGCCCTGTTCCTTCAGGATGTACATGTTGTGCTATAACTGAAAAGTCTGTACCAAGACCCTATTAATAATGTTGAGGAAAGGCAAAACTATCCAAGTTAAACTCAAAAGAGGACTACGCACACATAGTACATAAAAAAAATGTTGGACTCTCAGGCTAATTTAGGGTTGCTAAGTCAAAAGATTGATGTTACAGGTGAAAATACATGGTGCCTGTCATTCTCCTAAATCTGAACATTACTCAGCTAGTCCTACTGAATCCACTAACAAATGCCACAAGGAGGAGACCCTTTTCCAACTGCTGCTTACAATGACAAATCCACATTGATTCATCCTTCAAACCACACACAAGCTGCTGCTTCACAAAACCCCTGATCTCCTCATCTTCCCCACCCCACAGCCCACCCAGACAAGTAGCATCTTTCTGGGTTTTGACTCCCCATAACAAGTTATCTGGAATGTTCCCGTAACAACTATCACTTTCCACTTCATTAAGAGAGGTATACACGCACGTCTTTCTCCCCAGCAAGACTTGCAAGCTCACTGAGGGCAAGATCCATCCTGCTCATCACTGCATTTCTCAAAATGCCCAGGAGAATGCCTCGGAAATGACAGACACTCAACAATGGCTGTTGGAAGAATGAACTGGAAACCATCGGACCTACACCACTTTATGGTGTGAGTAACAACCTTACCCAGGGGTGATACAAAAGTCCAGGAAGAGTTAAAATGGGCCAGCCCAGGTAAGCCTGCAGTACCCTTCTTGTCCCCAACTGGCCTCAGAACCCCACAGAAAGGTGCCAGCCATGCTCCAGCTGCATCCCAGGCTGTGCTCTAGGTATCTGCACCCAGGACCTCTCTGATCTACCTCCAGACCTCACAAATCCCATCCCCTGGGCCTGTTCTCCTTCAGGACCACGGTACCCGCAGTGTGTGCACCTCAGGGACAGCAGAGTAACACGCAGGATAGAGCAATACACACTCACTAGGAGGCCCCTCTTGGGGTGGAGGAAGACAGAACTGGAAAGCAAAGAATTTCAAGACTCAGGACCCAAGGATATTAGGAACAGATCTGCTTCAAACTAATAAGTATAAGCTATGGAAATGCCACGCATTATGGCCATAAAATCCAAGCAACAATCAGCTAGTACCCTTCACCCAATGCTCTCCCACTTTAAGTCACCACTGCTCACTGCTGAACTGCCCACATCTCTGTCATCACCAAATCTAGTAACGACAGCTCTAATGATATTTACTCTACAAACACTGGACCCTATGCAGAAAAACTTCTCAGCTATATGATGTCTACAATGAATGTAGCAGACATCAGCTACCATTTTGTTTGAAGATGATATCCAAATCAATATGCCCAAATCAAACAAAAGAAATATTTTGCTAATGAGCTTCCAAATTTCATGGAAATGTATTCAGAATGACAAATGGTCCACCTATTTACTGACCTCTGTTTGCTTCACATGTACCAAGGAATCACAATAGTGCAAGTTTCTTGAGGATAAGCAATTGGGGACCTTTCTTCTGTGCCACCCTCCCCACCTGGTAAAGTGATAGGTTCCTTGCAGCTGCTGAGTAAGCGCCTGTAGGTGTGATGACTCCCTACTGGGACCAGCCAGTTCCTTCCTGTGTCACCGTGGGGCCAGCAATGGCCAAAGTCTAAACACCACGTGGTCAAGAGGATGCTCTGTTAGTTGCTTATTATCATCAATGATAAGTTGGGTTATCAACAACTATTGGTTATCAAACCAAATTAATGGCTGTTTTCTTGACAAAGTTTCCTGAGCACATCTGTGATTCAGAGTGGGTTACTTCTCTACCTCGTCCTCAATAAAGGCTGTTGCCCAAATGACAGGACATAACATAATTTTCTCCTTTGGTATCTGTCATGGGTTGAATAGTATCCTCGAAAATTCATATCCTCCCAGAACCTCACAATGTGACTTTGTTTGGAAATAGGGTCTTTGCAGATATAATTAGTTAAGCTGGGGTGAGGTCATACTAGATCAGGATGGGTCCTAAGTCCAAGGACTCGTGACCTTACGACAGAGAAGAGGACACACGGACAAGAAGGCAGACACATGAAGACCGAGGCAGCGACTGGAGTGATGCGCCACAAGCCAAGGACACCCAGGACTGCCGGGAGCTACCAGGAGCTGGAAGACGGGAGGAAGGATTCTCCTCTGGAGGCTTCAGAGGGAGGCTGGCCTTGCCAACACCTTGATCTCAGGCTTCTGGCCTCCAGCACTGAGAGAGAATAAATGTCTGTTGTTTTAACTATTGGTTTGTTTATGGTTTTAATTTGTACTTGTTTGTTATGAATTTCACTAAATAAGGAAGAAGTTGGCTAAAAGAACCATAAACAAAATGGAATAAACATTAGCAGCCCAGTTACAGAATGAAATGGCCAGCGTGGCCCTCCCCATCCATGGACAGCAACTCTCTCCCCAGGCTTCCTTGCCCACCTGCAGACACAGACACACACCCTGCCAACCCCCGGCCGGTGACTCCTTATGTGGAAGGGGAGACTTACCCGCCCCCATCAGCAGTGCAGCAAGTGGCCACCCAGATGGCACAGGAGAGCCAGGCCCCAGCCATGGTGCCATCTGAATTGCAAGCTCACAACAAGGCTACCAACCGCTTTCACAGGGGAGAGATAGCACAGCTCCTCTACTCCCAGAAACATGCCAGGACTGCAGGAGCAGACCCCCCGCCCACTCCGGACTCTGGACCCCACAAGCTGCAGAGCACTCGGGTGCATACTAGAGAGACGACCTACTTCCATGGGAATGTGTTTTGTTTGAAACTGTGCTCCCAGCACCCAAAACAGCACGTGCTCAATAAATACCTGTTGATTGATGATCGAAAACAAAATTGTCATGGAGCAGCCAACAGGCGAATGACTGATGGCCAGAAGATGTCATGAGGGCTCTGCTCGGGGTACAGGTACCCCAGCAGGTGCCCCCAGAGCCCAGCAGGTTAATTCATCTTCCTACACCAAACCACACACTTACAAATGACAAACACTCCCAAATGAGCCACGGTTCTGAATGCATTTAACTAAATAGCAGGTTTGACTGGCTGTTTAAAATTATTGAGTGATTCTTAAGATCAAAATTGAGTAGGTTTGTGTTTTCTAATGGTTGCAACATTGTGCAATGGGATCCTTTTGTTGAAGTACCTTATGGTACAGGAGAAGAGGAAACCCTCGTGCAGGGAGTGTCCATGCAGTCACAGGCACAGACCTAAGTGGAGGACCAACCAGAAGCATCAAAGGTGCTCATGGGCACCCCCATTGGGGAGGGGGACCAGCTGAGACAATATTGAAACAGGAACCTGTACTGCTGTTACGTGGAGAGAAAGAGTGCGCTCCAGGTGAGAGAAACCCACGGACTGAGATAATAAAATCTCAACTGTTCACAGCAAGGAAAGGCTCGTGGAGCACCTGGGGGCAGGACCCACTGCAGGACGCAGCACACAAGCAACCCAACCCTTTGGACACTCACAGGACCCTAGCCAGAAATTCTACACTTCACGTTATCTGTATAACTCACAAAAATGTCAAGCTTGGCCAAAGGAAAAAAAAAGGAGCAATGCCCTTTTTCTTTAAAAGCTGATTCACTATCCTTAAAATTTGTAAGATTCACTATCCTTAAAATTTCTAAGAAACATCACTTTCAGGGAGAAATTGACATCCTAAACCATGTGTAAGACAGAGAGACGGCAGCCTTTAAAACTAAATCTGTACTTAGTCAACGGTAAGCAAATTTTAGCTTTGCTTGTTAAAACTACAATTGACTTTTTAAAACGTTAAACTTTTCAAGGATAGTTATATTCCCTAAGGTTAAAAGGTCATAGTTTATCTTTGAAGGATAAATTCTATCACTGGGCTGAAGGAGGGGACATCAAACACTTTAATCCTATTTTTACCATATTCATCACATTCAACAAAAGCAGGGAAACAAATGACCACAACCCTGCCACACATGTTAAAAACATCAAGAAAGAGTTTTCCCGAAATGGTGAAAGCATGCTGGGCTGCCCCCAACACCCATCAGGTACCTCCTCGTATTCAACGCTTTCAGTTCACTGCTTCCAAAATAAATGTACGTGTCCTATCAGAGAAGAAGAAACCTAAAATCCTTTAGAAAAAAAGGGGACCAGGCATGGTGGCTCATGTCTATAATCCCAACACTTTGGGAGGCCGAGAAAGGAGAATGGCTTGAGGTCAGGAGTTTGAGACCAACCTGGGCAACAGAGCAAGACTCCGCCTCTACAAAACAAAATTTAAAAATTAGCTGAGTGTGGTAGGACACATCTGTAGTCCCAGCTACATGTGAGGCTGATGTGGGAGGATTCCTTGAGCACAGGAGTTCAGGGCTGCAGTGAGCCATGATTACGCCACTGCATTCCAGCCTGGACAACAGAGCCAGATCCAGTCTCTTAAAAAAACAAAGGACTGGGACTTTAATCTCACTCAAGGAGATATGTTCAAGAGGGTAAGGATGTTTTCATAACCAAGAGTTTAAAACAAAAATTTAATTTTGCAAATTAAACCAAGCACATGGTCAAGGTGTCTGTATTCTTCCACAATGAAATCATTATATAATTTCTTAAGAAATGCATTTGAGGCTCCCCTGAGATTTTAATCAAAATAAAATAAAATAAAAACGTTAACAGAGAAGTATCAACTACTCACATAACAAAGACAATTATCGTAGTAGACAGGGTCCTAAACAGAGGTGGATTTGCTTGACGCAGGTGAGGCCTCAGGGCCCCTGGCCTGCACTGGCCCTTCCAGAGCCCTGGAAGCCCACCCTGTGTCCATGTGGGCTTCCAGAATGTGCAGAACTATGGCGCTTTTGCTCTTCCTGGGCAGGGGAAGATGCTGCCACTGCCCCTCCCATCTCGGGTGGCCACATCCCAGCCCCCAAGCTTCTTTGCCCAGGCAGCGTCGTGGGCCTGCAGCCTTGTGCAGACTGCAGAGGGGAAGCTGGCCAGTGCGTGAGGCCAGGTATTTTGTGGACCCAGCCATCAGGAATAAACAACCACTTTCCATGACCCAGGCTAAAGGAATGACTGAATTACCTTCCTATGCAGCCAAACATGCAGGAAAACAGACGTGTCAGGCAACAAACTAACAATCAGGTTATTTTTCGAGATTCTGCCACATTTTCAGTTTTTTAAGATTTGCTCTTTTGTGATTTATTTCTCATACCAAACAAGCAGTCACTCCCATACTTCATCTTGCATTCATGATTTTGTACTTCTTTTCTTAAGAAGACACTTCCCCTCCCCCCCAATCCTAGTTCCTCCCCCAGCACTAAACCCTGCAGAAACACACAGACTTTTCTAGTCTTCATCCTGATGCCTTTACTGAGGGGCTCTTGGGGGAGGCAGAGCCTGGTCCCTGCCTTGGATAAGATCTTCTCAGTTAGTCTCACTCCAAGAACACACTCCCCCTGTACAGAAAACAAACCGGACATCATCCATGTCAATGCTTTTCCCAGATCACTGTGACTGCGTGTCCCAGTTTGCCAATTCTTAGTTATCTTGGAGCTTCCAAGGTACCCCACACGGGTGGCTACAGGCGCTGCCTACGACGACTCTGCTACACGTCTACACCTCGCTGATGGGAGTTCCATCACGAATCACAGTTGCCCGCGGCAGTTAGAGGGTGTCCAGAGAAACGAGTCTTAGTCTACGGGGCATGTCTGCACCCAGTAGCGTCCTGAGTGCCCACGGGGAAACTTCTGCTTCCATCTCTCACATGCAAGGCTGCAAATACGGCATGAACAAGAAGGTAGCTGAGGAGAGTTCTAAGCAAAGCATAAATCCATTTAAGAAGGCTTCAGTCAGCCAGGCGTGGTGGCTCACGCTTGTAATCCCAGCACTTTGGGAGGCCAAGGCAGGCGGATCACCTGAGGTGATCAGCCTGACCAACATGGAGAAACCCTGTCTCCATTAAAAATACAAAATTAGCCGGGCATGGTGGTGCACGCCTGTAATCCCAGCTACTCGGGAGGCTGAGGCAGGAGAATCGCTTGAACCCAGGAGGCAGAGGTTGTAGTGAGCTGTGATCGCGCCACTGTACTCCAGCTTGGGCAACAAGAATGAAACTCTGTCTCAAAAAAAAAAAAAAAGGAAAGAAGGCTTCAGTCTAATTCGTAAATGAGAGGCATGGTGAGTTATTCAGAATGAGGACTGTTTCCAAAAACATTTCTCACCCTTGAGCTTGATGTGAGCAAGGACACTCAGCCTCTCCTACAAATGCTTGGAGTCACTGGCAAGAGAAAAATGGAAACAAACAAACAAAAAAGGTGTGTACATATGTTTGCCTGTGTGTATATATGTATATACACATATATATGCATGCATGTAAGATATATGACTGTTCTTATTTTATTTTATTTTGAAGACAAGGTCCTCTGTTGCCCAGGCTGGAGTGCAGTGGCACAATCATGGCTCACTGCAGCCTCAACTTTACAGGCTCGAGCGATCCTCCCACCTCAGCCTCCTGAGTAGCTGGGACTACAGGCATGCACCACCACATCTGGCTCATTTTTGTATTTTTTGTAGATATGGGGTCTCGCCATGCTGCCCAGGCTAGTTTCTAACTCCTGACCTCAAGTGATCCACCCACCATTGCCTCCCAAAGTGCTAGGATTACAGGCATGAGCTACCGCACCCAGCCTGCCTGTTCTTATTTCATACATGGAACATGACAGCAACAGAAAGATTCACACCAAGGTACAGGAACCGCCCTGACACGCAACTCTCAGTCAAGAACAGATCTCAGGATCCTTTGGCTGAACTCACTGTTGACACGTCTGAAGAAACCGAGGCACAAACGGCCACCCAGAAGCTGCCTAGTGGAAAGGCCAGGGCTCGCGCAGCTACCCTGAATCCTAGCCCAGTGCTATTCCCCACCACAACAACCCGAGAAAAAGTCTAGAGAGACAGATGACAAAAATTAAAGCTGTAACAACCTATGGATGGTTTGGGAGGCCAAGGAGTCAGGCCTTCCTGGGCTTAACTGACATGACCATGTCTAACTCTATAACCTTATAACATCAACCTATGTACGCTATTTATAGAACCTTAAATTCCGTAAGCCTCACTCTGTAAATGAAGAGAATAATAAGATACCTATAAAACTGAAATTATATAACGCAAGTGGAGTGTGTCAGGAATATACTCAATTCGGCAGTTCTAAAATACTTAGTGAGCGCCTATCATTTGCCAGGCAGTACTGCTGGTGTTCCAGGCACTACCTGTACAGGCAATGAACAAAACGGACAAAACTCCTGTCCCCATGGAGTTTAAATTCCAAACTTCCTGCTGTTATTATTATTATAGCTATTATTATTATCAGATATCGGCACTGTGCAAGGGTACACTGAAAACAGAAGAATGCTACCGTTAATATTTATAAATGAATAATGAAAGTCATCCCTTAAATGTGTTTTATAACCTAAAAGGTGCCAATGCGACTTTGGGATGTGGTTAGAAGAGGTGCATCTGACAGCTGTTCATTTTCTTGCCCAGCCCCTTTCCTCCTAGTGAGAGGCACAAGGAAGATGCAGTTATAACGCGGTGTGATTTAAAGAAAGGGGAACCTCTTAGAATTGGGTCTGCCCAAAGAACCCCATCTACCTCCTGGGATGGCTCGTGGGAAGGTCAGGGGGAAGAACGGCCGAGACGCACACGCATGGTCAGGTGCGGAAAGATTTGGGAGGTACCCTTAGACACCGGCAGGGCTGCAGGGCAGCACCCCACAAATGTTACACACGCACGCCTCCTATCACGCAAGCTTGCTTGTTCAATGTGGGTGTGGAGGTGAGGCCTGAAATGCAGAACCTGAAGACAGCGAAAACAGTGTCAACGTCACAGCACAGGAGTGGCCTCCCCATCTCAGAATGGAAGAGCTGGCTGAAGAGCAGGAAGGAGCCGGACAGACGCTGGAGGAGGCAGAGGCCAGAGGCAGGTCGCTGCCGAACCATGGGGAGGCATGGAGGAGGAGACAGCGGAGATGAATTGGAAAATGGAGTTTTTGTTTCCCATATTCAGTCCTGATAACATTTATTTCATTGCTCAATGAAATTTTTACACGATGCATAATAAAATATTTCATATAAAGTTAATATTGATAACCACTTCAGTCTCCAAAATACTCTCGCTATACCGGGAGATCCATTACCTCAAGGACCTTCTTAGTTATTTTTCTTTGTCCTCGAACTGTCTAGAAACAAGCAAGTACTCAAAACAAGTATGTACTGGATAAATAAACCAATGAATGGGCCAGCAGTTGGAGAAATGAGCACATGAACTCCACGAGGGAGGAATCAGTCCCAGGTATTATCATCCCAATGTATAGTTGAGAAATTTAACAGTGAAAGAAAAGATGCGCTCTCTCTGCAGGCACAAAGCTGGGAAGTTGGATGTTGAGGTCAAGCCGCTGTAGGGTTCTTTACCCAACGGCATCAACGCACGACCAGCAGTCCCCCTGGAAGGTTCCGGAAAGGCAAGAATGAGCATAACGGACCCAACACCACATGTCAGGAAACCAAGGGGATTAAACGTTTAATGTCAATATTTATTTCTTATTTCACATCCCCGCCTTGGTTCCGAGAAGGATTTAAGGCAGCATGATTTATGCTCAGGAAGGCCGTGCTGATTAAACCCTCACATTCACGCGCAGGAGGTAATGCATGGAAACCTCTCACGACACGGGTGTGACACGCTGATGGCTCACAAGTCCCAGGAACCCTGGGGGCTGGGGTCTACGCCTTTACCACTGGAAGAAAAAAAAAAACAACTAATGATTATTACTCATCAAAAGCAGTTTTTCAATAGGCAAAATCTTTCGATGCGCTGGCTCTACTGAGAAAATGAAATAAAAGACACTGCGGTGCACCACAATATCTAAAATTTATTGTAAAACTCGTCTAAAATATCACAGAAACAATTTCTCCCTCGAGTGTTTTATGAACAGCAAATGGGAGGAGGAAAAATATTTTTACTGATACCCTTGAACTAAGTTTATAGAAATATGTATGTGTGAACATGTCATATTTAAGAGAGAAGTTAATAGAAATATCCAGAACCTCACAGCATTTTCTTAATTTGAGTTGGTAACCAACCAAATACCATAAAAACGCAATAATGAAGGCCATCTCATATACAAAAGATGCAAAATTTAATGGGGAAAAAAAAAAACCTTTCAAATAACCATGCAGAAGCCCTGGCAAAGCAGTTATTATTCCCAGAGCATCGCCACTATCCCATCCTCCGGAACTATATTTATTATGACTTATTAGATTTTGGAGCAATTGTCCTCTGAAGAGCACAAAATGCTGCAAAATATTATAACTTTTAAAACTGTGCAAAAACTTTACGAGGAACACTTCTAAAGCTAAAGTATCACTGAAAATTGCCAGAGGAGATGGCAGGGAGAGATAAGGAAGTGGATGGAAAGAAAGACACCAGGGAAAGGAAAAGAAGGAATTAAGGAGAGAGTCCCGGGTGGCCACAGGGAGAAGATGTGCAGGGAACCCACAATCCCACTTCCAAATAAAGGGCTCCCAGGCTGCCCTGTTTCCCTCTGGCCCACAGGCTCCGGTTCCAGCCATCGTGTACTCACTGGCTGTGTGGCTGTTGCCATGCAAGGTTCCCCACACTTGCAGAATATATTTCAGCTTCTCTCTCTGTGTGTAGAGAGGAGCCCATCTAAAATTAGTATCTTCTAAATGATGGTAAACGGAATATAAAGAACAAAGCCTCCAGTGTAGGCCTCCATTTCAAAGAGTGCTGAAGACGGCAAGAAGGGACAGCGGTATGTGTGCAAATACGAGTCACCATAAGAGTTTATAAATGCATCTAAAAATCAATTAATTAATCCTCCCAAACCACTGCATAAAGGCAGTCTTCCCACCCAGTGAACCGCATCCTCCACAGCGTGCAGGCCAGGCGTGCAGATGCTCACTAGAAAAAAAGGCGCTGCAATTGTGGACTTTAACAATTCAGAGTATGCAATAGTCCTTCCGAGGGAAAAGTGTGAGGAAGCCCCACATCACTCCTCAAAAAGGAAAGCCACTAGGAAAGGGATTATGAGACCAGCAAACAGGTAGTTTCTCTTTCCAACATTAATCCACCAGGCTGACTCATACTATGTCCCCCTACTCCAAAAACTAAAATAAAACAAGAAACCATCCCAACACACCTGTACTTCTGAGACATTAATGACTGGTGACCCACACCCAACACACATAACATCGGCATCCGTCTTCTTGTATTTCTTCACAGAGCTGACATGATTGGCAGGTGCTCTTTTTAGTTCTGCCACTATATTTACATATTCACCATGAAAATCAGCAGAAACATACTGGAACGTTGTTAGGGGAAGTCTTCAGGCTTTTCCTAAGTGTGCTATGATACTAATTCCAAATTCCCCCAAAAGTGAGAAAAGACTGTACTTTATAAGACTCTTGAGAATACACTGGGGATGTGAAATATGTTTCCACGGTTCGACGGTTTAAAGAGATAACGGAGCAGGCTGCAGATGTAACTGATACCACTTTTATATGTGAGCATGGGAGAAAACTCCAAAGAGAACTCCTACGACACAGAAAACTATGACAGCAACCCGGAGTTCCAGAGCTGCTGAGGCCGTGGCCCAGCTCATAACTGCTCTCAGGCCGCTGGGCACAGGCAGGCTACCAGCCCTGCAGAGATAGGGACAGGCGTCCTGTGAAATGGGCTGCCCACAAACACAGATCCCCAGTCCCTTCATCACAGGCAGCCCTGAGAATTGGAAGAGTCTTCCTAACTGTGCGTGGCAAACTTAACCTGACCAGAACAGACATGAAGTTACTGCCGGTCTTTCCTCACCCAAGTATTGTGACTATTAATCCATTTACCTGTAGAAAATCTCATGTTTAAGCTGAGGATGTTGCGAAATATACAGTATATGCACAAAATTTCTTTTCAAAAATCTGAAAAGTTCTGAATTCCAAAACATATCTGGCCCCAAGGATTTCAAGTAAAAGATGTGGGACCTTCTTTAAAATGTGAATGAACTAGGGGCACACGCCACTTCCTTCAGGGTTGACCTGGAGTCCAGAAATAGAACTGGTGCCTGAAAAGCCTAGATCAGAAAACTCTCTTTTCCAATGTGCAGAACTACCTGTTAAAAGGACGTGTTTCAGACCCTCAGAAATACCTACTAAATAAACAAATAAGATATATATATATATCTCAATGGAAAGTTGAGAAAGACAAACCTAACTCCAAATTAAACTTATTTTAGACTTCCCAAAATACATGCAAAACATCTTACAGCTACATGGTCTAAAAGGCCATCAGCAAAATCAAGTCCATTGAAACCATCAAATGTAAAAAGATTAAACTAGAGTATACAACACACAGTCCCCTCGGATTTGGTTTTATTGGTGTAAATTACCTGCGTAGACACATTAAAACTCAACTGAGAGGCAAAGTAAAATTCCTGCTTGAAAGGTTCACAAATAAAGGAAATCTGGCCTCAATTACTAAAAAAAAAAAAAAAGTCCGGACACAGTGGCTCATGCCTGTAATCCCAGCACTTTGGGAGACTGAGGTGGGTGGATCACCTGGGGTCAGGAGTTCGAGACCAGCCTGACCAACATGGAGAAACCCGGTCTCTACTAAAAATACAAAAATTAGCCAGACATGGTGGCCTATAATCCTAGCTACTCGGAAAGCTGAGGCACGAGAATTGCTTGAACCCAAGAGGCAGAGGTTACTGAGTTCACACCACTTCACCCCAGCCTGGGCAAAAAAGCGAGATTCCGTCTCATAAATAAATAAATAAGGCATCACATGCACTTATTTTCCTTCCTAGGGATAATTTTTGAAGCCCTGTGAAGATCTAAAATTGCAGAGTGGTCCAGGCATAGCGGAACACACCTATAAATCAATCCCAGCACTTTGGGAGGCCAAAGCAGGAGGATCACCCAAGTCAGGAGTTCGAAACCAGCCTGGCCAACATGGTGAAACCCGTCTCTACTAAAAATACAAAAATTAGCCAGGCGTGGTGGCAGGTGCCTGTAATCCCAGCTACTCAGGAGGCTGAGGCAGGAGAATCGCTTGAACCCAGGAGGCGGAGGTTGCAATGAGCCACGATCATACCACTGCACTCTAGTCTGGGGACAGAGTGAGACTCTGTTTCAATAAATAAACAAATAAAATTGCAGAGTGCAGGCAGGAAACACTGTTTATACATTAGCCAGCAAGGAACAGGTATCTAAAAATGTCCTCTCAGGGTCAACCATGCTATTGAGCCTCACAGTGTTCTCATGTAGTGGACAGAAATGCAAAGATCTGGGGAGAAGCTCCAGGCTAGAGAAAGACTCACACCAAGCACCCGTGGAAATGACCTCCGAAGGACCATGCCCCAGGCAGGATCACAGTGATGTGGTAATGGGCAAAGGCAGCCCGGCTCCACGGCCACACCAGCCTGAGCTGCCCTTGCCAGCACAGCAGCCTGAGATCTCAGCAGAGGACGTCAGTGGGCACCACCTGGGCACCCACTCTGTACCAGACTTGGGGCCAGGCACCTACAGAGCCTCATCTGCCTGGAGCCTGTGAGGCCCACGCACAGTTCCCACCGTCCCCCACTGGAGAGAAACTACATCTCACCTTCCACCCACTGCCAATCCGAAAACTCCGTCGGGCTGGTCTCCAGCCTGGGACGCACATTGTAAAATGCTGATATTTGGTTTTTTCCCCACAAGGGTTAGCTGATAGGTTTTTTAAACTGGCTTATTTAAATATTATAAATCAAGTGGTTCACCTCCCATCCACTGATGGCACTTACTTCGATAATCCATCCTATGCAGTTCGCATAGGGAACTTGGGTAAAGTACAGCATTGGAAGAGTATCTGTGAGTTTCCAGCCAAGAAATTTTCCACGCACTCCTTTGTTCTTATTTTTCTTGTAATAGCCAGGAAGGGCTCGTACCACTTCCACAAATCACGGGGAAGTCAGGGGAATCGGGGAAGAAAGACGACGTCTCTTTAATTTCACACGCATGATGTTTGCAACCACTAAGGTCATACCTGCGTGTGGTGAC
This sequence comes from Chlorocebus sabaeus, assembly GCF_047675955.1. Taxonomy (NCBI): domain Eukaryota; kingdom Metazoa; phylum Chordata; class Mammalia; order Primates; family Cercopithecidae; genus Chlorocebus; species Chlorocebus sabaeus. The sequence goes on from NC_132921.1 coordinate 5,209,041, forward strand.
TGACAACTTTTCAGCTTGATTCAAAGCAAACAGCTGCTGGGCTGATTGCCTAGCAACTAAAAATTGATGGATGACCCTTAAGATGAATAACTACCATAAATCACCTCATTCAAACTCTCCAAGAAAAAAATTAAAAAACAATGGTTTTCATGACATTTGCTGAGCTCCATAATGTGCCATGATAAATTTGGCCTCCTTATGGATGCACAGTTGTGGTTGTGAAAGTTGAGTCACTTCTGTTTTTGTTTCCTGTTTCCTGTAATTCCTGATGCTCAGGACCCTTCGTAAGGTGCATTCCTAGGAACATGCTGCTCCAGCAGGAACGGCAGCCCTGGGTGCCTGTCAGTCACTCCAGGATGGACAGGAGCTGCTGAATTTCCCATCACCAAACAGCTTTTAATCAGGAACCGGCAGTCTTACATCACAAAGATGGAAGGGGACCCCGTGCATTAATAACGGTTACAATACATTTAGTGTAATGATTTGACCTCGGCCAACACTGTAGACGCCATGATTCATATGAATTTGATAAACTACTTCCTGTTTGTAGACATGTCATATGTTTCTAAAAGGCCAAGAATGTGCTTTTAACTTGCAAATAAACACAGACCTATAAACCATAATAGGATTGAGAGGAGGTCTTGGTATTTGTCCTCTAAAACACCCAGTATCATGACCATTACGAGCACTTCCACAAGTAGATGCATAATGATGAACAGATTATTTTTCCAGATGGTATTTTCCTGTTTTTACTTAACATTCAAAAGGAGGTGTGGGCAATTCCTTTCACCATCTTTCTTTGCCCCCTTTTCTTGTTACACTGGGTTTTGTTTGTTTCTTTTAGGTTAGATTGATGTTACATGGAAGGTAGTTTCCAAAAAACCAGTCCACTGACTCGGGTTAGCACTTTGAAACCAAAAACAGCTTCCTGCTTTCTTCTTTCAGCTACCATCACCAGCACCCAGGGTCGGCACGTCATAGACCGCATGTCACAGACTGTCACACTCACCTGTCTTCGCAAGAGCGAGGGCTTCCCCAAGGAGGGGGTTCAGTCCCTCAACAAGCATCGGGAGCTCTGACTATGAGCCAGGAACTGTGCTGGGCTCTTGACGGTGGAAGGAGAACAAGATGGCCCTGCCCTCATGGAGCAGAGTGTCCACCAGGACACGAACAAGTCAGTGAGCAATCTTATAGACAGAGACACGCTGCATGGTGCATACAGTGTGTGCCATTATACTAGAAAGGAGTTCACACCATCGGACTGGAAGCTCCCAAAGATGAGATGCATCAATCCTGGAAAGAAAGTTACTTTCATTTAATAGACTGTACAATTCCAAGAAACCTTCTCTATTTAAAAAGCCAAAGAGGGCTTTTAGGCTCTGGAGTGCAAGCCACACTCTCTGAGCATCAAAGCAGAGGTGGGCTTTGAGGAGGGCCTGCAGGTCGGGTGGCACCCACCGGAAGCCCAGCTCATGGATTACCCTGGAGATGGCATGTCACAAGATTGCCTGCAGGCCAGGGTAGCATGCCCAACACCTGCCCCACCCAGGGCTGACTGTGACCAACCCCTCACTCACTTTGAGAGCTCCTCTATCCACCACATGCAACAAAACCCCTGAAATGGAAAGATGAAATAAAGCAACATTAGCAACAAATAGAATGCCTCAGTGGCTGAAGGGCCACGACCTAAGCTGCTCATAGCCACCGGCAGCCCCAGGTTTCTGGTCCATGAAACATCTCATTAGAAATAAAAGTGGGATGCGCCTTGTTCCCTGGTGTCTGCGTGAATGCCTAGATTCTGGGATCTGTGCTCCTGGAAGAAAGGACAAATGCACTAGAACATCCCGCTCCACCATTTTCAAGGACTAGAGATGTGAGGACCAACCGTTGAGAGGTTCAACTTTGGATCCACCATCCCTTAGAACCAACTCCCTGCTGAGCAAATGTCAATAACGCTGCCATCCTGAAGCAAAATGAAAAAGACTCATATTAATTAGGTCACCAAGACTGCTTATATTGCATATGCTACTACACTTAGGCATGCGACGATAACTGTGCATTCTCCCCACAGCATCATGCTCCTGACACGGGAGAGCCTGGGCTTCATTTGTCTTCCTAAATATAAATGGCCACTATCTGTAGCACTTAGGAGAGGTTAGCTGGCTTCAAATAAATAGCATCTTAACTGCTGCCCTGATAATGGTGAGCTCTGGGGTACATCTCCACTTCTAACACTATCAGGGTCCTGTAAGGATGGAGTGGAGGCGATCCATTTGGAAAGCCATCTTTAATGCACATGTGTGTGGCCAGAGTCTGCTGCAGCATTCATGCCTTCTCAGCATTTTTGCCTGGGCTCTGATCGCCCTCGGTAATGCCTTCCTGGGTGGAACCTACGGAATAGGACAATTGGCATGCTGTCCCTTTAAGACTGAAATGCTTGTTTCCTTGCAGTAAGAAAAGTAAATCACGCTATAGTGAGTTGAGCTTTGAAAAAAGCATCCATCCATTAAAGTTCATGGATCCGCGTTTTCAGGTTGTCCCTCCCCTGGCTGTGTCTCAAGTTACAGCCTTGTACAACCCAAGTCTAAATAATATTCACCATGATAAATGACACCATAACTCCGATATCCACAATCAATCTTTGCTTTAAAGATACATCCATCTTCAATAATGTTGATGGGGATTCTGTAAAATGGGGAACGTGACTGTCTTCCAGACCTCCTAACGGCGGGGGAAGGAAGCCCTGAGTGATGGCTGTCAGCCCACATCTGGCTGCAAAAATAAATTAGCCTTATGCAGACAAATGAAAGGGCTAGCTCCGCCTAGGAAACAGCCACTCCTGAGCAATGGCTAATTTATAGGACTTCTTTCTGGAAAGTTCCTGGCGAAGGCAACAGTCTCCTTCACTATCTCTTTAAATGGTATCTGATGCTGTAAATAACTTCAGTGTGGTAGGGACTGTACGAAGTACAAAGGGGCGGGGATGAGAGAAACAATAACTTTTCTCACATTCTCACACATGATTACAATGCAAAACTCTACTCTTCAAGGGGAAAAAAAAATTTATTTTAGCCAAATGCTTTTATAGTTTAACACCATGCTCTCCTCTGGCTGATTTTTTTTTTTCCTTTGCACTTTTTGGTGGTTTTCTAGCGGTTTGGAAACTCATATAAAAAGTAAACAAGCTGGGGGCAAAAATGGCCCTTTCTCTTCCTCCTCCAAAATATCCTTTTTTAGCAACTTTTAGACTCGAACCTCATCACTGTCTTTATGAAGGCGGGAATGGGGTTACAAATTCTAGGCAACAGAGAAAAAGAAGAAACATCTATCGGGTTTAGTAGGTGGTTTCAAAAATAGCCTGGAGTAAAACACTTATTAGGCAGACTCTAAAAAAAAACAGAAGACCAAACTTCTGCCGCAGGAGTGGGGGACCTATGAATTTGGATACCAGGGAAACGCTTTGCTGCTGGTTCTTTATGCCTCTGACCTTGTCTCACTGAGTATTACTCAGGGCTTGAATCCTTAAAGACGGCTAGAGAGTGGGGAGATGCAGGCGGACCAGGGTCATGCTTTCTGTGGGGAAAGCCGGGACTCCATGGTATGTCCCTACAGAGCCGGGGGCTTGTGTGCTCCTGGGCTTGGAACCATCACTCCTTTGGGTCTCCGAACCTTCCCAGGCAGGACCTCGGAGCTGCTGCAGCAGGCTGAGGTGGGGAGGGTTAATTCTGTGAAGGTTGAAGGACTTACAGTAATGCTCTGAAGACAGAAACATCACAGGCTTTCCTGGCAAGGGGTTCACAGAGGGTAGGAGGGACTGCAAAATGAACTCTCTCAGGCTTTGTCGGCGGCATTTCCCAAGGCCCAGCCTGGCCTCTTTGATAAATGACACATGTCATTCTGTCAGGGGCTGACACTGCGGCTGGGAGGGCTGGTGATGCATGGCTCCAGGGAAAAGGAAATCAACTTTTTGGCATCGAGTGTGTCTGTGCCCTGTATGAGGATTTTGTTTCTCCAAAAGTGAAAGATAGACTTAGGATTTAAAAAAAAAAAAAAAGTTGAAAAACAGATTGAACGACAGCTTACACTTAACATAAATTAACTCAGTAATGGCGAAATGTGCTAGCCTGTGATAAATAAAAGCTACATTAGTCAATTATTAATCACACTCTAACTTGTAGCCAGACCCATGACTTAAATCTGGGGCCAGAGCTGCTTTACAAACAGATAAGACAGTGCCTGATAGGCGTCTTGAGAGAGCAATCAAGAAGGAATCAAAGATTTCATGGGCTCACCAATGGGAATGAATAGAAGGTTCTAGAACCACAGAGTTGGGTGAGTGGGGAGCAAGAAAAGACCAATCCTTTGCAGACACAGACTATCTACTGACTGTGTGAGGAAAATTAAATGTAACGGCTACATCCAAACACTTTTTTCTCCCCAGTCAGGACTTATTTGCTTTGAATATGCAAGACACTTGTACACTGCAAACATATGTTTATATTTCATATAATGTTTATATTTGTAAGATTTTGCCTTGAAAATATGTTGCAGTTTTGCCCCCACACCTACTGAGTTGCATCTTTTGAATCTGATGCCTGCTAAGGGGATTTTCCTAGAGATAGTACTAATTTCCAAACTAATTGCTTAGCACAGATTTATAAATTCAGCTTCACATTTTACCAAATTGACATTTGACATCCATGTACACAAAAACAGGGCAAAGTGCAAACCTGCCTCTCCACCAAGTGTCTCTCTTTTGGCTCAGTTCTAAGCAACCCATCCAAAGAAAAATCAACATGGAGAAGCTACTCTCAAAAAATTTATGGCTTTGAGGTATCACTATTCTTCATAATAAAGAATATTAAGTAAAACCCACCACCGGGATACAGTCTTCCATTAACTGCTGTCTGCCGTGCTCAGGATGGCGGGTGAGCCCAGCAGCACCTCTCCTTGGGCAAACCTTCCCCCTTCAGGCTCGGAATGTGGAGGATGGTCAGCTGTCTCATTGTCAGCCCTACGTGATGACGAGTTTATTTCCACGACAGTGGGGCTCTAATTTCTAGTGCTCAGAAGACCTGCTGAGGCTGTGGGGGACTTCTGACGTTCCAAAGGGCACGCTGAGGTTGTGAGGCAAGCGTACAGAGATGGGCCAGCTCACAGTCAGAAGAAAGTGGCGTGGACAGGCCATCATGCTGACACACGGACAGAAGCGATCACATCTCCAACTCTCCCACGAGCTCCACGTCATGCTCACCTACCGCCAGGCCTCACTCGCAAACAGTAGGTGTTCAAGAAATTGCTGAATTCAATTCAAAATATTTAATTTTTCTTTAAAAAGCTAGAGGCAAGTTTCCAGCCCCATGATCCATGATTGAAGGTGCCCGTGAACCCAGGAGGCATTTCCTAGAGGCCTGTGCACCCACCATGCACGTCCACACCCAAGAATGCTCCTTGTACAGCTTCCGCATCTCACGTGCACTGACGTGTCTACATAGGCCTTGACATGAAAATGGCAGGAGGGCCCGGAAGTTGTTGATTTCAGCTTATTTCCAATTTTATAAGTAGAAATAAATGCAAATTTTACCAAAAGCAAATTCTCTAGGCACAACCAGCTTTTCTAAAAAAGAAGAAAAAAAAAAAAAAGGACAGCTGTTGCTTCATGATGGCGACTTCCTCCAACTCAGGGGTGCCAAAGATGGGCGCAATGAATCGCATGGTTGTAGAATAGCACGCGTTAGGAATTCTCTAATAATATAAGCCCTTTGTTTACAGAGAAGGAAACTGAGGCTTGAGAAAGAAAACGGAAAAAGAAATTAATGAAAGAACAAAGACCCAGGCCTCTACCCTACAACCAATGCCCGCCGTACCCCTCCCCGCCGCCCTGTATCCTGCACTGTGTGCAAGCATTGATTCAAAGTCAACCTTCTGAATTTAAACATGGACAATTAACAGGCAGGTTCCAAATCGAGTCCAAATGTTTAAAATAGCTGATAAAGCCAATGGTTTCTTAGATGGCTATAAATAAGAGTAGTGCAGGGAGGGGGGATCATACATTAAAATCTGGGCTGATGTTTAAACTTCTCCCTTCCTCCAGCTGAAATATAATTTTTCTTTAGTCCATAAAAAATTCAGATAGTGTGCAGAATGTTTATATATTACCAAGGTCTCTCTTTAAAAGGTTTATACTTTTACTTTATGACCTGTCCTTGATTTGACACTTCCGCTCATCAGAAAGGGATTTATAAAATAATCCTGAAGGTGAGGAACAGACATCTGTCAGGGACTAGCTGGGTTTCACGATGCGAAATTTAAGAAGAGAAAGAAATCCTGTTAAGCTCTCTTTAGTCACCAATAGACATCAAAGGTAATAATTAAAGAAGACAGACGTCATAAAACATAAATTTATGTCTCTTTTAATAATGCACAAGCGCCGTAGTGTGTAAAACATCTATTAGGTTGAAAGAACATGAAAGTGTTCCAATAAGAAAAATCTATGTTTTGTTTTGGGGTATTTTCCCTTCCTTTAAAAAAAAAAAAGTGAGGATCTTTTTTTTTTTTTTTTTTTTTTTTACAAGTTTAAACTGAAGTCTTTCAAAACCTTTGCCATCTGTGGGTACATGAACTATGAATGACCCCGAATGATTTGCACTCTGCTCAGAATCCCTTAGAAAGCACGGGAAAAAGTATCATTAAGAATGACTGATGACTGTCAGTCATGGTTGACCTCATCCAGGCTTTGGTCTCTGCCTCAGTAATAAGCTGGCCTTTATTAGTACCAACACTCCATAAAGGGGGTGTGTTTAGTCACAGGATAGTGGCCTTCTAATGCCCATTGCTTCTCTCTGGAAGATTGATTAGTGCTCATTTTTACTGCCTTCCCAGCACATGCGGGACCAGGGCTGCAGAGAATCAGGCCTGCAAACTACAAACTCGAGTGAGGAGGTGGGAAAAGGATGCCTAGCAAGAGAGGCGGGGTGCAGAGTGGGGGACAATTTTTTTTTTTAAGGAATCTGTCTTTCAAAAAAGCCCCAACCACAAAACCATATGTATATTCGATTCCAGGGCCTGGAGAAGACAGGCCAGGAAAGCAACTGTCTGTCGAAATGGAACTGAAGGAGCCACTTATGTGTTAACTTGTCTGAAAAACAGAAGGGGATCCTGGCCTGCAACTCCCTCTCTCTAAAATCAGCAGTTAGGAGCAAATCAATGAGGAGGCTGCCTACAGAATTAGGCCTCATAACCAGCCTGACATCAAAATACAAAGATGTAATTATTACCCATTAAAACTGAACATGTGTGAAACTAAAAAAATCTTCCCTATACGAGCACATAAAAACCCATCCACCACTTTTGTATTAAACTACTAAATTATTTTTAAGAAGCAATTGCTATAGAAACAGACAAACGAATTTATATATATATAATTTCCATGTATCCCTAAATCCCTTGTACCGCCTCCACTCTCGTTGAGATAACTGAGTGCCGTGAATTCCCAACAGGAAGAACTGAGGAATAAATGTATTATTATCTTCATCATCACCCTCACACCCATCACGAGATATCAAGTGCCGCAGTGCTAGGGGGAGCGGGAGGTGCACCACAGAATACTCCGAGCAGGTGCTCTGCAGAACAAATGAAGGAAATGATCCCATGTGGACCTCCTCCATTCCAAATATGTCCATAAACAAATTTAGCTCACAGGGTGATTAATTTGCAGAGACCCTTTGGGAATAGGCCAGACTCTCAGTAGTCTAATGACTTCAGCCAGTTACTCCCAGAAATTTAGCCAAACACCACAACAAGATCCTACTTTCAGAAAACTGCTTGAGAACCTTGGGATTAGGTTACCACGTACACAGGCACCTACTGGATTCGAAAGTGTCTCCACAAAAAATAGGGGAGTGGAGGGGGCAGTCTTTGAGAACTGGGTTTAAACACAGTCTGCCTGGAGCAAACAGTTAGCATCTCATTTTGGATAATTCAGAGTAAGCCAGAGAGGAGGAGGACAGAAAGCCCCTCCCATGATCTCAGGACAGAGTGGCTATCACCAGCATTGAACCTGAGCTCCTGGAGCCCCCAAGCCCTGGACCATCCCTTGACCCCATTCCACCAGCTTCTTGGAGCTCTGCGTAGAGAGGGGAGGAGGAGTTGAGAAGAGAAAGGAGACAACGATCTTTTGTGAACGTCGCAGTTTTAAGTTAGTTCTCCTTGAGAGCTTTTGAGACACTAATTTTTCCAGTATTGAAAAGTGAGGAGAAAAGAGAAGTTACAAACTCCCTCTCCGCACCTACTCTCCATCTGGGTATGAGATCCTTTCTGCTTCCTTTTTCTAAAATAAATGCTCATTACTGATTTTAAATTGACAAATAATACAAGTTCAATATCTGCTTAAAAAAAAAAAAAAGTCAGGCAACTTTTCTGCTGCAAAAATAAAATGCTGCAAGGTAGCACAACCCCCCTTTAACACAAGCACACAAGCCACGCCGCTACAAAACACAGACCTTTGTGCGCGGCTTCCTTTTAAAACTGCCAGTGCGCTAGTTTCATTAAGATTATTAGTGTTTCATATACAGACAATGCACCAAGCACTAACAATCTGAATCACTTCCTGGCTGACTTAGAATACTTATTAGAATATTTATTTCCCATTACTTTCTAGAGTTATAGCAGTTTCCCTCAATTAAAAAATTTTAAAATATATACATATATATTAATATATATACGTATGTATATATTCTCCAAGTTTGAAGGTAGTTCAAGGAGATTTGTGCACAGCACAGTAATGCTAAGGTGTTGTTTATGGTCATATTATTTGCCTGGATTTGGCTTTTCTTGATGCCAGTACCTTCCCAGGTAACAATAAAGCAAGGCAGGAGAAAATAGACATGTTTTACTGTTATTTTCATGTAGCTAAGAACCGAAGCAGGGCAGGCTCTTATAGAGTATTACACAGTTTACTGCATTAATAATAGGATGCCCCACTGCTGTGACACATTCTGTACTTGAAATAAATATTAGTCACAATACTTGCGTTTTAAATCCATATATTTTAAAGCCAGCTGTAACAATCACACAGGCACCAGGGATGACTTGCCAATAAGGCATATTAACCACTTTGAAAAGAGCCCTCACTTCAGTTCAGCATTCATTGGTATGTCGCACCATTTCTTGCTATGAATCTTGCAGCTGGCTTTTAAAAATAGTAAAATGTAATAAATACAGGTTTCTGAAAAGTTCACATTCCCAAGTCAGAATGTATACTGACCTTCGCGGCTGATTTAATTTATTTCATCATATGATCTTGCTGAAGATGCACTTTACTTTTAACTAAAAACTGAGGATTTTTTTATAACCAAATTTTCTAAAACTCGACTCAGCCTGTGCCCATCACTCGCTCCTGTAGATCCACGCCTTCGTGCCTGCTTTAAAGTGGAATTTATAAGCATGTAAGTACTTGACCTATATTTACCATACACTAGAACACACCTTTAAAATTGCAGCTAGCAAGTTGAGGCAGAAATGCCTATATCTCAAATTTGGAAGTGCACATCGGATTCAGTATGTAGATGGCTAACGCGGGCTCTGCTGGGAGGCAGAGCCTGGGAGCAGCCTGTGCCCAGGAGCTTGGAGGGATTCTACTTGGCTATTTTCCTGCAGAATGCGCCACGATCACAAGAGTGAGGAAATCCTGCCTTATATTTTGCAGAGAAAATAAAAATGGTAAAAATCTACAATAATGTAACTGATTCTTGACTTTTTCCCTTTAAAAACAAAAGACAAATCTTTGTTCATGTTGGCACAGAATTTCAGAAAGACACAATGGACATAGAAAGAAAAAAATGTCTATCATCTAAGAAAACTGCTTACTGCTGCAGCAGTGTGGTGGATGAACAACAAAAGCAAATCCAGAAACGAGAGCCTGGAAAACATGAAAAGGTTAAACAAGCGGCTTAGCGAATAGGCCTTCCCAGGAAATTTGAAGTGAAAAGAACATCACAGTTGTGATTCTACCTTAATGTTTTAGTTTTATTTTACTGTAAAACAATGGAATCTATAAACAGTTTAACACTAATTAAAACAGAAATCCAATCCAGATATTCCCAAACCAGAAAATCCAAGCAGGTGATTTAATGAAGGAAGTATCAAAGCATAACTGAGCTCAAAAATCTCTCAAGAAATGATCCTCTTTTCCTTGCCTGACAATAACCATTAAAAATGGTAACTGGAGGCCTGTTTATTCCAATTCTCAGTAAGCCACATTGTTAGGTTTTTCTAAGTACATAAATTTCACAATATATTTCTCCAGTGAAGTTAAAATGTAAAAAAAAGAGTCAGTTCAGGACACTTATCTCTATGCAATTCACTATTTCCTATGTCCCCTAAGAAAAAAGGCACACACGCAAAAAAAAATTAATATTTTGTTTGAGTTGCTGTCAACTATCACTTTAGCCCTACATGGAGCACAGTGTTTTCAGTGCAGAAGGACCTTGCCTGCAAGCCTGAGTCTTTAGGTTTTCATGCTTCCGGAAGGGTTCTCCAGTAGTAAATATTAACACTGGATTTTAAAATGTAACAAAACTCCTCTTTGTGCAGTGCTCTGGGGAAAATGTCTAACCCCTGACAGTCCTGAGGTTTTTCTGTTTCAGTGTAGGTTGCATAAACAATTGGACACCATGGCATCCCAACCCCGGGCTTGGTCACATATGACTGTGCATGTATCACAGGTACCTGCATATCTACAGGTATGAGAGCAAGACCTGTTCTGCACACCTACGCGTGCCTTCAGCACGTAACCAACAGGCAATACAAGGTACACTTACACACATATACAACTCACGTCATGTGTGCTAAGAATGACCCTCATCATTTATTTCCTTAATAGAAACATTTCTAGCAAGGAGACTGCATCAGATTATCACTGCTATTAAAAAGGCTTTTACATTCCTGAAGAATATTGGGT